>NC_133663.1:97966620-97999120 GCF_037893015.1 Macrotis lagotis
CTAGAAAAATTTTTGGTGATGAGCAAGGTGGATAACATATAATAGAAAACAGCTAATATGATTGGCAGATATATATATATTAAATTGGTAACTGGTAAGGAAATTCCTATATTTCTCCCATATTCATAAGGAAAAAAAGCAAACTTTTCTTCAAGTGAGTAGGGATATGAATTAAATAGCTGGTGGGATATGAGCCATACAAGGACTATTATGAAGATAATTGACTTATAAAATTATCTACTCCTTGTTGCTATGCAAGCACACAAAACTGTTTATTAACTACCAACAAGTCCTTGCCTGTCTCAGTAAATGAAATCTAGAAACATGTTGAAAGAAGTTTATAAGATTCAGAGATATTTTATTTTATTTTGATAAAAAATATGGAACATCTCATGAATTTGTGCATCATATTATTTGGGGTCATGTTAACCTTCTCTGTATCATTCTAACTTTAAAATATATGATGTTGAAATGACCATTCTGAAATGTTTTAGTTGAATTCCACTCAGGTCAGCAAGACCTTTTATTATTCTCAGATAACTAAAATAGAGATTAATTAGTTTAGTTTCTTTTAAGATACTTCAAATTAGTTCAAATTATTTAAAAACAAAGTCCCTTTTCCAGCTTAGGATATTCAAATCCATAAGGAACCTTTCAATTTGCAAGATGAACCTTGAAATTTAAGAATGTCCCCAGAATTACCAGTTTTGTTTTTATTAAGATACTGATGTAATTAAATTCACTTCTATTATTTCTTGTCACTGGTATAGCTATATGATATTCTTAACATCCTGATATCTGTCACTTTGTTGATTTTAAGAAATTCTCTGGGTAAATGGTTTGGCAAGTTTAAATATGACTCTTACTATTACTTTTTCCTGTATGCTAATGTCACTGCATTCCCTAATGCTGAATAAGTAATTTTGACTAGAGAAAACATTATCAGAGGTAGTGTACCATAATTTCATGCTACTCAGAACCCTTAAGGCCAATATGGCTATTAGAGAACAGATATTTAAGTGTTTAATAGATGATTTGAATTGCCATTCACATTTAGACTTTTACATTTTATATCTCCTACACTTAGCACAGAGTGACTTTTTTTTACTTGATGTTGTGTTGATTATTTAATTGTTTGCTTTATTGAAACACATCAGTAAGAAATTAATTTAGTTTGTTGAACAATCATCAGTATCTGATATATATCTATGGTTAGTAACTACAGTAATGATACACTTTCTCAGTTTATATCCAAGCATAATCACTTTCTATTTTTCTATTTTTAATTTATGAATAAACATACTTCAGTAGCTAAAAATTTGGACAATGGCAAGATAATTGCAAGATAATCAGAAGGATATCTGAACAGAATGATAAAATATTTGAATTATATCTATATTCTATATAGCTATTTCTCCTCTAAAATTAGTAACAAGGAATATTTTTAAAGTATCACTGTAGTTGCACATGAAATATTATAACAGTACACTCATTTCAAAACCATTATTATAAAGACCATTTTAACATTTATTTTGGCTAATTTTATGCATACAAAGACAATGAATGCTGTTAGATCATAGTGTGAAATGATGACTAGAGGACTAGACCCAAAGTCAGGAAGATCAAAACTCAAAACCCCTTTTAAAACTTATTACCTGTGATGCCTGGCCATTAATTTTTCCAAGACTCATTTTCCATATCTATTACATGGGAAGTACATTTAATGCAATCAATTATCATAAAACAGCAATTTCAGAATTGTAAATTGGGTCATAACAGATTTGGAACTTATTCTAACAAAGTACTATACAATATTTACAAAATACAGGCCTGGCACCCTAAGGTAGAGAGAGAGAGAGAGAGAGAGAGAGAGAGAGAGAGAGAGAGAGAGAGAGAGAGAGAGAGAGAGAGAGAGAAGAGAGAAACTGGACTGGTAGGAATTCTCAGAAGACATGTAAAATAAAACTATAGGAATGCTTTTGGAATGAGCAGATATCCTTTGATCAGGTAAAAGCCAACAATAGATACATGCCTTTGGATTTGTTTAATGCAACAAAAACGGTGTTTCCTTCAAAACAATATCTAAAGTCCAAGACCAAAGTATAAATACATTCAGTCAATGGAATGTCAACAAGAAAATGCTGAACAATTTGGTTTTGGAAACGAATGCAGTTGGGATTGTTATTCAGTTTGAGGTTGTTGTGTCTAAACATATCTACAGGGATCTCCTTAAGGAGTCCTAATTACAAAGAAAGAGAGAATATGCTAGAAAATGGTTGAAAATTGTTGACAATGTACAGTGCATCATAGCTGACTGCAAACATATAGCAAAGAGTTAACAAGACATGACCTGTTGACTAGAATTATATTTCAAAAGTTTTCTGACATTAACTGATAAAAATAAACTACAAAATAATTTTGATAATTCAACTAATAAAGTAACTGAAAAACCTGGAAATTGTAAATCATATTTTTTCCATAACTATCAAGCTTTAATATTAATCTATACAAACTTAAGAACAGTTTTACTATTTATTGTAAGGTATCAACACACCAAATAGTCATAAACTCCAACTTGTAGGGAACAAAGAGCTTTTTAAAAATATAGCAGAAGAAATCAAAACCATGTAGAAACAGATTGTAGTACATACTATCTCAGTTATCTTCTCTGGCACATAGTACACACTCCAATATTTATTGATGAGGTTTTCAATGAAATTATCCTACAGAGGAGTTTACAGTCTAATATAAACAGAGGACAACATAGGAAAAAATAATGAAAAATTTCAAAGAAGTAAATTTCAGCAAAGAAAAACTTCCTAAGAACTGGATAAATTATAAGGAGGTAATGGGAAACATCAAAAAAAGTGAAGATTTCCCCATATGCGAGCTATTTGAGAAAAGATGTAATCAATCATGGGTTATTTCGGGTAAGAGATTTCTGGTAAAGTACAGGTTAGATTAGATTATCTCTCTTAATTCTGCATTTCTGAACATCCATGAACATGTGTATATTTTTCACTTGGACTATCACTCGCAATAATGAATTCCATATTTCTTATCAGTTTCCATGTAAAATAGTACATTCTTATTTTTATCCTAGGACTATCTCCCTCAAAGATCAAGTCATGTTCTATAGTAGCAATATTCTCAGATGTGGTGAATAAGTCTGTTTCCACTTTAACTGTGGCCTTCATGATTTTATGTGCTTTGATCATAACTCTTTCAGGCTTCATCTTTCCAGACTGAAGAGTCCTTTTAATCAATACAAGCTACCCCATCCCTTTGATCATTTCAAGTTGTTCTTCTCTGAACCTTTTCCAATTTTGTGTCTCCTGAGAGGAAATGACCAGAACTGCATGCATTAATAGAGATCCACATATCCTATACTTTAATGCAAGGTAATGCTTATGTTTTGGGTTTTATTTCTGATGCTTTTCCTGTAGACAACATATTAATCTAGGGTATTGCTGGGTAGTGATGAACTCCTGAACCATTGCTTGCACTTCTTATTTTCTTATGTCAATTAGCTTGCTTTAACATGAAAACTAAAATTTATGAATTGCCTGATCTAGCAAATATCCAAGGAAGACAGAGAATGATTATTAGCTTCCTTCTTTAGAAGAGATTTTCCTTGTCTAGAAAAAGGATATGGTCAAATTTACAAAAAAAGACAATTCAAATAATTTACCTTAATACATTTAATTTAAAAAAATTTTTATTTTAAACAAAAAATGCTATTATGTGTTAAGAGAGAAATTATATAATGTGGTAGCACAGGGCAAGTCTTGAATTCAAGAAGACCTAGGCTCAAGTCTTACCTTTGAAACATATAGACTGTTTGACCATCAACAGTCACTAAAATTCTCAATTCCTCCAGGTAAAGCTATTAAGATTTTTGATGTAGCTTTGTGCCACAGTAGAAATAGTACTGTGCATTGCATTAGGAAGACAAATTCAAGTCAGGTAAAAAATGCCTGCTAGCTGTGTGACTCTGGGTAAGTCAATTAACATCTGCTTATTTCACTTTTTTCATCTGTAAGATAAGGATCATAATAGCACTTACCTCTCAAAACTATTGTGTGAATATGAGGTAATATTTGAAACTTTTAAATCTTAAAGTGCTATGTGAATATTGCTAATTATTATTTTTGTTATTATTAGGTTGCCTATGAATTGTTGATCCTCATTAGTGGAGGAATTTCTCCTCAGGGAGTTTTCTACCCTAATGAAAATGATATTTTCTTTTTTTTAGTGTTTGCAAGGCAATGGGGTTAAGTGACTTGCCCAAGGCCACACAGCTAGGTAATTATTAAATTTCTGAGGCTGGATTTGTACTTAGGTACTTCTAACTCAAAGGCCAGTGCTCTGTCCACTGCACCACCTAGCCGCCCCATGTGTTAAGCTTTCTTGTAACCACTGAGGGAACTTACAAAGATCCATCATCTGTTCTAAGGTTGTTTGGGTTAGAGGGGTGGGAAAGCATAACAATAAAAATATACATGTAAGTATAATGCAAATTAGAATAAATTTTGTGATGAAAGAATGTTATGTGGCTTGAAAGATAGAGTATCATTTTAGACTCAATAAATAAGAATTTATTAAGCCTATATTCTAAGCAAAGTGCTAAGCACTGGGGATACAAACATTATCCCTGAACAAAGTAGGAAGGTTCTTCCTGAAAAACATCCCATTTGAATTGGGTCATGGAATATCAAAGGAATTTTAAAGTAGATGTTGGGGATAGTTCATAGGAGGCAGACATGTACAGTGAAAGTAAACTGTTACTATAAGACTTGTTCCTATTGTGCCCAGCACAATAACTGGTATGTAAGTGTTATTGGGGTTTTTTAATTACATTTTCCTTCAAATATATACCATAAATCTATGAAACCATTATTTCTTATAATATAGACATGTTCAAATTGTTGATCTAAGGCTATCACGAGATAAAAAATGAACCTATGATTTTTATTTTATTTAAAAATTTCCCAATTACATGTAGATATAATTTTCAACATTCATATTTTTGCAAGCTTTTGAGTTTCACATTTTTCTACCTTCCTCCCTTCCCTCTCACTCACCATGACTAGAGTAATCTGATATGTTATATATTTGTAACTATTATGTGAGTTATATGTAACTATTTCCATATTAGTGACAAAATTCACTTTTGTAAAATTTTTCTCCCTTTATCTTTCCCAATACAGCTGATCTGTCATACACATATAATCATGATATGTAATATAATCTGATATCTCATACACGTATAATCACATAAAGCATATTAATCATGCTGTGAAGGAAAAATCAGAACAAAAGTTTAAAAAATGACAGAAAAAGACAAAAAACAAATTTAAAAAGTGAATAGAGTATACTTTAATCGACATACATGCTTCGTAGTCCTTTCTCTGGATGTGGATGGCATTTTCTATCTCAAGTCTTTTAGGATTAATTGTCTTTGATCACTGTGTTTCTGAGAAGAGTTAAGTCTATCATAGTTGATCATCACACAACTCTGGTGTTACTGTGTAGAATGTTTTCCTGGGTTGAACCTGTGCTGTATGATTAATTCAAACTCAGTAATAATGATATAAACTTTTATAGGTTCTAAAGTTTGTAAAATATTTGACATATATACCTTGTCTCATTCATTAAAGTAATGAGATGAGCAGTACAAATGTGCTTTGAATGCATGAGTCCAATGGAATACTATTGTTCTTATAAGAAACCATAAATGATCGGATTCTAGAGAAGCATGGAATGAATTACAGCATCTGATTCTAAGAGAAGGGAGTAGAACCAAGAGAACACTGTACACATCAACAACAGCACTGTGAGATGAGCAACACTGTTGGAAGCAGCTCCTCTCATCAATCCAGAGAGCTAGAACAAGTGTATTATTAGACTGGATATGGGTTATACACTATCCCCATCCAGAGGAAGAAGATCAAAACACACACACACACACACACACACACACACACACACACACACACACACACACACACATGCAAAAAAAGAAACAACCCTTCAGAATCTGATGAACACTTTTTAAAAATTTTCTCTTATATATCTCTTTCCCTTAATCTTAGTTCATCATACTGAAAATGAGTAATCTGTAAATGTTTATCAAAACGTGTATGTATAATACTGACCTGATTGTTCAGTCCGGGGGGTGGGGGTGGGAAGGGAGGGTAGAAGAAAATTTTGCAACTTTAAAATATACATGTGCATATGGATGAAAATAAATTAATTAATAGATAGATAGATAGATAGATAGATAGATAGATAGATAGACAGATTCAAGTGTGTCCTTACTCCACTTCCAGTCCACTTGTTTGTTTTCCTCATTTCCCATTTCCTGGTGACTACAAGTCTTTGGTGATTATCTTGGAGTCTTTAATTCTGAATATTGTAGACCCCCCCCAATATTATTTTTACTGTTAAGTAATATTTGAACATATGTTATGGCAAGCATCTAAGGAAGCCCTATTTTTATAACTCAAGGTTTATGATAGCCCTTGAGTTATTCTTCTTTTGGAAAATGGCACATTCTTGATCCCAGCACTTATTTTGAATGCCAGAGTTTTTTGGCAGAATACTGGCACTTACTCTAAAAGGGAACTCTTCAAGTAGTTACAATGATGTCTGTTAAGGATAAGGGAAGTTTTCTCTTTAGGTAGAAACAAGAGCAACTCTAGGGGAAGAAAACTTTGTCTCTCTGAGCCTCCTCCCATATATATAAGAGCATCAAAGGCAACTGTGTAAAGAATCTGCCATTCAGTACATGGCACCTACAGCAAAACTGGCAATGTACTAGGGCACAGAAACCTTATAATCAAATGCATAAAGGCAGAAAAATAAATGCCATGTTGCAATAAAAATTACATGTAATAGAAGGTCAGGGAAAGATAAACCAAGAACTAATTGGATATTAAGTAACTTCATCCAAGTAATGGGTGGATCAAACAGCAAATAATAGAAATAATCAATAATTATATCCAGGAAAATGATAAAAATGAGACATAATACCAAAATTTTTGAGGGGACACTTTGTATCTCTCAATGCCTATATGAATAAAATAGATAAAGAGGAGATCAATGAATTAGGAATGAAACTAAAAATGCTAGAAAAAGAACAAATTAAACATCCCCAATTAAATACCAAATTAGAAATTCTGAAAATCAAGGGAGAGATTAATAAAATTGAAAGCAATAAAACCATTGAGGTCATAAATAAAATTAAGAGTTGGTTTTATGACAAAGCCAATAAAATAGACAAACTATTCGTTAATCTGATTTAAAAAAAGAAAGAAGATAAATGAATTACCAGTATCAAAAATGAAAAGGGTGAACTAACCACCAATGTGGAGTAAATTAAAGAAAAATGTGTTGAACTGTATTCCAATAAATTGGATAACTTGAGTGAAATGGATGAACATCTAGAAAAATGCAAACTGCTCAGATTAAAAAGAGGAAATAAATTACTTAAGTAACCCCATTTCAGTAAAAAAGAAATGGAAGAAACTATATCAATAAACTCCCTAAGAAAATGTATACAGGTCCAGATGTATTTGCAAGTGAATTCTACCAAACATTTAAGGACCAATTAATTCTTATTCTACATGAACTATTTAAAAAAATAGGAGAGGAAGAGTTCTGCCAAAGTCCTTTTATGACACCAATATCGTGCTGATAACTAAGCCAGGGAGCACCAAAACGGATAAAGAAAATTATAGACTAACCTCCCTAATGAATATTGATGGAAAAATCTTAAAGAAAATTTTAACAATGAGAGTACAGCAAGTTATTACTAGGGAAATACACCATGATCAGGTAGGATTTATACCAGGTAGGCAGGGATGGTACAACATTAGGAAAACACTTAACATAATTAAACACATCAATAGCAAAACCAACAGAAATCATATGATTATCTCAACAGATGCTGAAAATGGCTTTGATAAAATGCATCATCCATTCCTATTAAAAACACAAGAAAGTTTAGAAACAACTGGAGTTTTCCTTAAAATAATGAATAGTATCTATCTAAAACCATCAGCAATATTATATATGATAGGAATAAACTTAGGCCATTTCCAATAAAATTGGGGGGTGAAACAGGGATGCCCATTATCACCATTCTTATTCAATATTGTATTAGAAATGCTAGTAGTAGCAATAAGAGAAGAAAAAGAAATTGAAGGAATAAGAATTGGCAATGAGGAAATAAATCTTTCACTCTTTGCAGATGATATGCTGGTCTACTAAAATAAACCCACATAAATTGTCATCATTTCTGTATATATGAACAACAAAGCCCAAGTGCAAGAGATAGAAAGAGAAATTCCATTAAAAATAACCATAGACAACATTAAATACTTGGGAATCTACCTGCCAAGACAAACCCAGAAACTGCATGCTCACAATTATAAAGCTCTTCTCACCCACATAAAGTCAGATCTAAATAATCAGAAAAATGTCAAATGCTTATGATAAGGGTGAGCTAATATAATAAAAATGATAATTCTACCTAAATTAAATTACTTATTCAGTGCCATACCAATCACACTTCCAAATAACTACTTTACAAAACTTCAAAAAATAGTAACAAAATTTAGCTGGAATACCAAAAGGGCAAGAATAGCAAGGGAACTGATTAAAAAAAAATTGTAAAGGAAGGTGGCCTAGCTCTACCATATCTAAAACTATACTATAAAGTGGCAGTCATCAAAAGTGCCTGGTAGTGGTTAAGAAATACAGTAATGGATCAGTGGATTAAGACAGGTTCAAAAGAAACTGCAGTAAATGACTAGAGCAATCTCCAAAGACATCAGCTTCTGGGATAAGAACTCACTATTTGACAAAAATTGTTGGGAAAACTGGAAATTAGTATGGAAAAAAAAACTAGACATAGATCCACATCTCACACACTATACCAAGATAAGGTCAAAATGGGTAAAGGATTTAGATATAAAGAGCAATACCATCGATAAATTAGTAGGCCAAGAAATTCTCTATCAGATCTATGGAAAGGGGATAAATTTATGACCAGACAAGAAATAGAGTACATTATAAGCTGCAAAATGCAGTTTATACCAAAATTATTTTGTCTACAAATTAAAAAACTTTTACACTCATAAAATTAATGCTGCCAAAATTAGAAGGAAAACAGAAATCTGGCAAGCAATCTTCACAACTAGGAGTTCTGATAAAATTCTCATTTCTAAAATATATAGAGAATTGTATCAAATTTATAAGGTTATAAGTCATTCCCCAATTGATAAATGGTCAAAGGAAATAGACATTTTTCAAATGAAGAAATTAAAGCTATATATAATCATATGAAAAAATGCTACAAATCATTATTGATTATAGAAATGCAAATTAAAACAATATATCATCTCACTCCTATTAGATTGACCAAGATGAGCAAAAGGGAAAATGATCAGTGTCGGACAGGTTGTGAGACATTGAAGCATTGCTGGTGGAGCTGTCAATGGATCCAACCTTTCTGGAGACCAATGTGGAACTATTCCCAAAAAGCAATGAAAACTGCTCATACCCTTCAATGCAGCAATTCCAATTCTAGGTCTCAAGTGTTCACTTATCATGGTTTTAATTATCTTTGCAGATGACTCCAAAAATCTATGTATCTAATACTAATTTCTCTCTTCAACACCCCTGTTTCAAATCTCTAAGTCTGCTAGACATTTCCAACTGTAAACACTATAGATATCTCAAATTCAACATGCTCAAGACAGATATATTTCTTTTCAACTGTCACTTCTTCTATTAACCTTTTTTTCAAGGTCATCACTGTTTATTGACATAGGCAGACAATATCTGGATCTTTTACTCATCACTTCATTGCTTCCTATACCTAATTAATCAGTTTTCATCTCATCTATTTTTCCTCTATTATATCTTATATTCTATTCTGTTCTATTCATCCATATTCCAATAGTGCTGAGACAGTCACCATTTCTTATCTGAATTATTTAAGTAATCTTCTAATTCTAATTTGTTTCTTTATATTTCTTATTCTACTCACTACTACCCATCCTCCAGCCAGTCATCAATTTGATTTCACTAAATCACATGTCTCATCATAATCTTTTTTTGCTCCAGAATGTTTTTTTTTGCCTTTCTATTACTTTTATGTAAAACACAAACTTTTTGTTGTTATATTCTTTCTTATTTGGTTCTGATCTCTTCTTTTAGAACTGATTTCACATTATTCCACCTTACATGCGATTTTCCAGGCAACATAGCTTACTTTCTTTTTTTTTTTTTTAGATTTTTTTTTGCAAGGCAAACGGGGTTAAGTGGCTTGCCCAAGGCCACACAGCTAGGTAATTGTTAAGTCTCTGAGCCCGGATTTGAACCCAGGTACTCCTGACTCCAGGGCTGGTGCTTTATCCACTATGCCACCTAGCTGCCCCTATAGCTTACTTTCTTTACTCTTTCTTTACCTGTTCTTATCTTACTCTTCTGTGACATTTTATAGGCTGCATAGACTGAACTTAGTTTTCATTTTTCTCTCCGAATCATGATCTTCTTTCAAAACTTCATATCATTTCACTCAAGAGAACTTTATTGATTGCTCCAATTGTTATCCTTTCTCATATCACATCTATTTATAATGCATAAATTTATATTTTTTTGTTAATATTTTCTATACATGCTTATTACACTGCAAACATCTTTAGGTTCAGAAAAAATTTTATTCGTTTTTTCTATGTATCCCTGTCACCTTCCCTCAATATGCATAACAAATGTATTGCTCAGGACATAACATTCATTTAATAAATGACTATTAATTTGAAAAGAAATGAAATGCTATTTTTGTTGGCAAGCTAGAGAGGAGTGGTTTGGATAATATTGCATATAGAAAGCTAAAACTTGATTGAACATTGAATACAAAAATGTAATCATCAATGTTTCCATGTCAAGTTGGAAGGATCTATGTTTGACACTGCTATTTAAAATTGTTTTACAAGCAAGTGAATTAAATCTATGTATGACATAAAATTAAGAAGAACAGTTAGGAGAGGTTATCCCTTCAATAAGTCAGATAAGCTAGAATATGGAATTAGATCATCAAAGGGTCATATTAACTGAGTGTTAAGATTATTTTAGGCTAAAATAAGAAAGTTCTATGTCAGAGAGGTAATAATCATATTGTTATCTTCCCTGGTTCAACTACTTTTGGTGTATTGTCTTCAGTTTATATATGGCATTTTAGGAAGGACATTGATAAAGCGAAGTATGTCCAAAGGCAGGAATCTAGGATCACAAAATTCTCCTAAAGGAATACTTTCTGAAGCATGGTTAAGTAAAATAAAGATGTTCACCTAAAGAAGAGATGACTTATGTACATGATAGCTGTCTTCAATGTTTGAAGGTCTGTCACATAGAAGAGAATTTAGATTTGTTCTATCTCTCTCCAGAGGGCAGAACTAGTAACAATGAATAAAAGTTGCAAGAGACAGATTTAGACTTCATATAAGAAAAACTTCTCAACAACGAGAGCTATCTAAAGGCATAATAGGATACATAGAATCTAGTGGGCTGCCTTCACCTGATATTTTCAAGATAAGTCTGGATATACTCCTGTCAGGTGTAGAGGAGAGAGCATCCTTGTTCAAGTTAGAGATAGGCTGAAAGTCCTTTTCCTGTGTGAAATTCTATAGTCCTATGATTATAAGTATGACATTTTGAATACCGATATAGGGTTGATTCTATTGAGAATAAAAAGAAAATTGTGTAAAGAGGTGGATACAAATGTAGATACACAGAAAACACACTTACCAACTCAAATTATGTGTGTGTACAAATGCATACTTACATTGTTAAGAATCTGAGTTGGTTATTGCATATATATAGTGAATTATGGGAATATGCATAATCTATGCATGTGTATTTCTAAAAACACACATGCATTTCTCTTGTTAGTATCTATAATCATATCTGTATCCATATCACTATATATACATACATGTATGTATGTACGTGTCCACACATACCCACACATATATCAGTTTATTTCAATACTTTCACATGTAGTTTATCTGAACTTCATTCAAGGAAATGATATGAAATCCTCACATCTCTTCACTTATCCTGAGTTTCCACTTCTAGCTAAATAGGGAAAAGAAAATAAGTAATCAGCCTTCTTCTTAACATTTGTCTTCATCTTTCTAGCCACCTACAAAAATAATCTTATGTCTTTTTCTATGTTCTTCTTTTTCCTAAATAGCTAGAGAAAGAAAAAATATATCACCATAAGCATTTTGTATTGTCCTTATTCATTACTTAGTTTATTCAAGAGTTTTAGAACCTGACTTTTTTTTTGCAGGTCTATGATATTGTTTTGTATTTATCCTCAGAAAATTAATATTTCTTCTCTTTCCTCTCCTCTTCTCTCCTCTTCTTCCATTCTGTCACCCTTGTGGGTATGTATAGAAGTATATATATATATATGTATATATATATATATGTATATATATATATACACACATATGTATGCATAAATATAAATATAGTGTCTCTGGAGATATACATATATATATATATATATATACATTCTTACACACATATGTGAATATATATTTATATAGATATATTCATATATCTACACAAAGAAAGAAGAGGAAAGAGAGAAAGAGAATGAAAGAAATATCAGTTATTTGGAAATAAATGCAAAACAACATTTTCAGCTGAAAGTAAAAAAAGTCAAATCTTAAACCTTTGAATAAGCATAGAGAGGGATGATATGGAAAAGTAAAGGAAATCTTGCTGTGTTTCTATTTAATAAGCTATTTTTTGGAGGACATATGATTGCCTAGGAAAGTTATGATAAATAATGATGAGGAGAAAGATGATTACTAAACTCTAAATGTGTTTGTTTTCTCTTCCTCACTAGCAGGCAGTGGTAACTCAGGAGAAGTGAAACAATGGCAAGAATTCATCTCACTTCCCTGAATGAAAAACTATATTGGAGGATATTGAAATCACTTAATATATATTGCTGTTGAACCATAGGTGATCTTCTAAAGATCTTGAAGAACTGGGGATGTACTTTGAGACTAAAGAAAAGTGAATATTGCCCTGAATTTCAAAAACATAAAAAGAGTAGTGATGTAGAAATGGCATCTTAAAACTATAGCTCAACAAGTTTAAATTTCTTTTTTTTGCTTTTTGTTTTTTATTTATTTTCATTTTTACATCCATATGTACACGTATATTTTTAGGTTACAAAATTTCCTTCCATCCACCCTTCCCACCCCCCCTCCCCTCCCCTCAGTGGCACATAGTCATGTTAACATTGTCCATACATGTTTTTGATAAACCTGTTTACAGATTAGTCATTTTAAGTATGAGGAATTAGTATTTAGGGAAAAACATACATAAGAGATAATTTTTATAAATGTTCATCAGATTATGAAGGGCTTTTTTTGTTGTTGTTTTCTTTTGTTGTTTTGTTTTGTTTCATTTTTCTTTCTCCAGATGGGGATAGCATTGTCCACAGCTGGTCTAATATGGTTGTCCTAGCTCTCTGAACTGCTGAGAGGAGCTGCTTCCATCGTGGTTGATTCTCTCATAATGCTTTTGATAATGTATACATTTCTCTTGGCTCGGCTTCCTTCACTCAGAATCAGATCCTGTAAGTCATTCCATGATTCTCTGGAGTCTGACCATTTAGGGTCTCTTATAGAACAATAATATTCCATAGTATTCATGTACTATAACTTATTTAGCCATTCTCCAATTGATGGGCATCCCCTCCATTTCCAATTCTTTGCCACTTCAAAAAGAGCTGCTATGAGTATTTTGTAACATGTGTAACTTTTCCTATTGTTTTATGATTTCTTCTAGAAATAGGCCTAGAATTGGAATTGCTGGGTAAAAGGGAATGGACATTTTATTGCTCTTTGGGCATAACTCCATATTGCTTTCCAGAATGGTTGGATCCATTTACAAATTTTAAATTTCTTAGGAAAATTATAGTTTGTGGGGCGGCTAGGTGGTGCAGTGGATAGACCACTGGCATTAGAGTCAAGAATACCTGAATTCAAATCCAGCCTCAATCACTTAATAATTACCTAGCTGTGCAGCCTTGGGCAAGCCACTTAACCCCATTGCCTGGCAAAAAAAAAAAAAAAAAAAAAAAAAACCTTAAAAAAAAGAAAGAAAAATTATAGATTATATTATTGAATAAATGTTTATTCAGCTCTTGAGCAGGAAATTAGTAAATTACCTTAGATTCATCAAGAAGTTAAGCCAAATTAAATAAACAATTTCTTTTTTGACAGGGTGCTCAGACTTGTAAATCAAGGGAATTATAATGTAGTATTCTAAGATTTCAGCTGCATATTATTCAAAATCTCACATGCTATCCTTGTGAACAAGATAGACAAAATGGTCTAGGTGATAGTATTATAAGATGGATTCATATCTGTTTGAATGACTGGATATGAGTGTCAATAATGAATCAAAGGAGGTGTCCAATGGAATTTTCCCAGATAAAAACTGATGAGACTACAATATTTAATAGTTTCATCAGTAACTATATTTGGAAATATAGAAGACTAGTATGCCGAATTTGTGAATGGCAAAGAACTAAAGAAGGTAATTAATATATTGGAAGAATTTAGATGGTGAAGTGAATAGAGAGCCTAGTTTGGAGTCAAGAAGGTCTGATTTCAAACCTAGCCTCAGATATTTACTAGCTCTGTGATCTTGGAAAACTATATAACCTTATTTGTCTCAGTTTCCTCATCAGTAAAGTGAACTGGAAAAAAAATGACAAACCACTGTAGTATCTTTACCAAGAAAATCCCAAATGGGGTCACAGCTGAAATGAATGCTAAAAACAACAATAACAAATTAATATGTTGAATTTTAGCCAAGACCTGACAACCAATCAACAAGAACATGTTTTAAAAAAAATCTCAGTCCAGAACAAAGAGCTAACTAAAATAAGGTTAAATTGAATAATAAAAAATATAATGTTCTATATAAATTTGAAAAAATATATTTCACAAAAAGTGCAGGATGGGAAAAACATGACTAGTAAACAGTTTCAGTTAGAGATAGAGATAAAGTATTCATCTATTTAGTGGACTAAATGCTTGATGTGTGTTAACAATGTGACATAGCAACCAAGATCTTTAAAGTTATGCTATAATGCATTAAGAAAAACTCACCAAAGGAAACAAAGTGCTCTATCAATTCTGTCCTTGTCAGAATCCATCTGTAGAACTTTATTCAGTTCTAGGCACCATATTTTAGGAAAAACATAAAGAGCTAAAAAAATAAGAATTATTTAATAAAGCATGACTTATTCTTGATGAAGTGATGGTGCTGTTAATGATTCCTCTGTCCCTCTCAAGGTCTTATCAATCAGTCAGAAGACAAGGAGAATAGTAATGACTGATAACCAAAGAACTTGGTATATTTAGAATCCAGAAGACTTAGGAGGAACATAAGAACCATTTCAATCTCCAGGTAGTTGAAGGGCCTTAATATTAAAGAGTGATGAGAATTGTTTCACTAGACCCCACAAGATAAAACTAGAAGCAATAGGGTAAAAATTTCACAGGAAAATATTGCTGCTTAATAAAATCTTCCTACCAAGTAGAGCTTTCTGAAAATGGTATGTACTATCCAACTGCTAAATTTGTTCTAATGAGGAAATCTGGATACTGAGGGATGATTCCTGTTCAGATGTGGTTCAGATCACTTCTAATGTCTTAAATTTGGTGATTAATAAATTATTAATTAATTTATAAATATATGGACTACAAACAATTGATAGGTCAATTACAAATAGTTCTTATATCTTGAATCAGGTATCTTGAGAAAATCTCTCCTAGGTCACATCTTGTTAATCTACTCTGAATTCTTCTATATAATTGAAAATAATGTTTGATCTTTAAATTATTTTATAATTCAAACTTCTTAGTAATTGCTTCTACCTTCAATTTATACAAAATTATTTGAGAAATCATCTAGATATGGAAAAATTTGGAAATTTTAAAAAGAAAATTATATTCTCATAATTTTCATATCAATAATGATATTGAATCAACTAAGACAAAGATCAATTTAGAATAATAATGCAGTGCAATTACTATATACAATTTTCTTAACATTCCATACCAATACTGGATAAAACTTTCTTAGCATCCTTAAGTTTATTTTTTTCCCCCTCAGTTATCTAGCTAATAAATCACAGTTAAAGCTCCAACACAAGCAAGATAGGAACCTTCACATTTATCAGGATATGCACAGTGTAACCATTGCATATGTGTATCTAAACTTAATTTATATTTTTAGAAATGTTACTTGGCATTGCAAATGGCCAGGAGGTATTATCGAACTGATCTTCAAATGTACCCTTTGTTCTTTGGAGACATCAATTTATAGTACCGGTAGCATTTACAGTTATGATTATCAAGTTTTAAGGATAAGCCTGTGAAAAGGTAGAATTTTATTTACTCAGCCTGTATTTACACATAGACAGCTGTTTTATGTTTCCCAGAGTCACATCAATGGAAAGCAGAAAAGTCAAACTTAGAGTAGGAACAAAAAAGACAAGAAAAATATCTTGTAATGAAGGAAAGCAAGTTTTCCTTTAAATACTATGGATCTAAATCTTTTAAGGACTAAGGACTTAGGAGAATCTGCAGTGCAATTGCTAACACTAGGACCATGGAGAAACTGATTGAAATGTAAGTACTAACTCTCCATAGACATTTTTAAAAAGTTGGGAAGCAGAATCGAGAAAAAATCAAAATAATTTCATCTATTCAATGTATTCTTAAAGATATAATTTTTTGTCTTTTTGACATTTGAAATTTAATACAAATATTAAAATATACTAAATTTTGAGCTCATTCTGTTCAAGAAACACTGTCAGGATGATGATTGAGCATAATCTTAGAGCCCAGGAATTCTGATTTAATATATGTATATTTCCTATACACACACACACACACACACACACACACACACATATATATATTTATATATATATACTGTGTTTCCATATTTACATGTGTATATGTGTGTGTGAGTATTCTCTATAGCACCAAGGAAAGTGCTTTGGATTATTATGTGTAAGTTTTAATTCAGCAAATCTTTATTAAATGACAAAATTATGACTAGTCATTTTAGTGCCTGAGGCAAGTAAGAAAAAACCTATCCTTGTAATTCATGATGCAAAACTAATACAAAAAGTAATTAGTATAACTTTGTTTGAGCAAAACAGAGAATTAATTGTTGTAATGCTGCTGAATTAATCATGCATTGTGTTGGTATCCTTTAAATTTTGGTGTCCTTAGGCAAAGCCATGCTTGCCCTAGCTTAGTTGCAACTGTATTAAATGATTATTGTGTGTTTGGTACTGGGAATACAAAATTGAAATGTAGTCCTTACTTTCAAGGGGCTTAAAAGTCTGAAGGAGGGGCGGCTAGGTGGCACAGTGGATAAAGCACCGGCCCTGGAGTCAGGAGTACCTGGGTTCAAATCCAGTCTCAGACACTTGATAATTACCTAGCTGTGTGGCCTTGGGCAAGCCACTTAACCCCATTTGCCTAGTAAAAAACCTAAAAAAAAAGTCTGAAATAATTGGATATTATATATGCTAATAATGGTAATTTAAGTCAAAATGTGATTGCTCTTATTTGTCCTTGCTTCTTGAGGAGGACCATATCAGGAAGGAAATGATACCACATGCAATTGAACTGAATTCAAGTGAGGAAGAACTATAGAAATTCACCGGTGTGTGTGTGTGTGTGTGTGTGTGTGTGTGTGTATTTTTTTTTTGCAAGGCAATGAGGTTAAGTGATTTATCCAAGGTCACACATCTAGATAATTATTTAGTGACTCCAGGGTCGATAAAGTCACCAGTCTTATTTTTTTTCCTCTGAAGTCTTAGGATTGAAGTGGCAACATATAGATCAGGATGATTGGAGATAACCCTGGTTACACTGGGAGATCTTGATCTTTGTAAGTTAAGATCTTTCCTTGATCTGTTTGATTAAGTGATTAAGGTTAGGTAAGAAGTGACACAAAGAATGTCTCTTTTACCTGGTCAAAGAACAAGATGAAAAAAATAGTCTGGGCACAGCTAAGTGATACAGTGGATAGAGTACAGGCCCTGGAGTCAGGAGGTCCTGAGTTCAAATGTGACCTCAGTCACTTAATAATTACTTAGCTGTGTGACCTTGGGCAAGTTGCTCAACCCCATTGCCTTGTAAAAAAACCCCCAAACAACAACAACAACAACAACAACAAATTAGTCTGGAAGCAGAAAACCCTCAGGGTTTCTTCCCAAAACAGAAATAGTTTTTTATTTATACTTACTGGGATTTATCCAGGTCCAAGCATTGACCAAATGACCTATTGTTGACTTATCAGTGAGAACCAGAGTGAGTTGAGTATAAGACATGGTCTTTCAAAATGAAATTTAGCCCTTAAACTCCAATATATCTTTTGGGGTTACTGTAATCTCTCTCTCTCTCTCTCTCTCTCTATCTCTCTGTATATATATATGTGTGTGTGTGTGTGTGTGTGTGTGTGTAAATATATATATATGTATATATATATATTTTTTTTCCTTTGGCAGTGAACCTACAGGTAAGGGTAGCATGCCCTATGTGGATAAAAAAAGAAGAAAGAGAGGGAGAGGAGGGAAGGAAGGAAGGAAGGAAGGAAGGAAGGAAGGAAGGAAGGAAGGAAGGAAGGAAGGAAGGAAGGAAGGAAGGAAGGAAAGAAGGGAGGGAGGGAGGGAGGGGAGGGAAAGAAGAAGGAAGGAAGGGAAGGAGGGAGAGGGGGAGGGAGGGAAGGAGAAAGGAAAGAAGGAAGGAAGGAAGGAAGGAAGGAAGGGATCTGCCTACATTGGGTTCCCACTGGGGAAACTCTAACTGCTCAAAAGACTGTTGGTGTTTGTCCTTTTTTAATTGTTTTTAAATAAAATATTATTATTTCAATCACATACAAAGTCAATTTTTAACATTAATTTTGAAAATTTTTGAGTTTAAAATTTCATTCTTCCCCCCCTCTTTCTCCTCACCCCTCTCTGAGATGGTAAGCAATGTCATATAGATTATATATATATGCAATCATGGAAAACATTCTCATATTAGTTATTGTATGGAAAAGGCACAGAATCACACCTCCCTCAAAAAAAAAAGATAAAGTAGAAAGAGAATGTTTTGATTTTCACTAAGAGTTCATCAGTTCTTTCTTTGGGGGTAGAGACCATTTTTCATCATGACCTTTTTGGAACTTTCTTGGATTATTGTATGACTGAAAATGATTGTCAGTTAGCTTTTTTCTCTTTTCTTTCCTTTTTTTTATCCCAACTACATGCAAAATCAAGTTTCAAAATTTAGTTCCAAAACCTTGAGTTTCAAGTTCTCTCCCTTCCTCCACCCCATTTTCCCCAATGAGAAAACAAGTTACATGGGAGGTTAAAAATGTTTAGCCATGAAACACATTATATAATTCCCCTTTCCCCATTAAGAAAGTGAAACTTCGAGAAAAATGAAATGAGGAAAAATAAGGTGCTTCAATCTGTATTCAGACACCAACAGTTTCTTCTTGGGATGGATAGCAATCTTTATTATAAGTTCATCAGAGAAATTGTTTCAATATTTTTTCTTACTAGTTGCTCTTGCTAGTTGTATTTCCCTCCATCCTATCCCCCACCCCTATTTGCTATTTTCTCTCTCGTTTCACTGTGTCTTTCCTCAGATCTGATACCTCTCTCCCCTTCCCCTGTCCCCTTACTCCCATTCCTTTCTTCTCCTATTTTCTTCTAGGTTAAGATATATTTCTTATTGTGTGTGTGCATATGTTATTCTCTCTCTCTGAGTCATTTCTAATGAGAATAAAAACTCACTCACTTCCCCCTCACATTCCCCCCTCTTCCACTCCATTGCAAAAAAATTTTTTCTTTTTAATTTGCATTTTTATTTATTTACAAATTACTAAAATAGTCTTGTTATAAGAGTAAACATAATCCCTCCTCCCCCCACAAAAATAAGAGAAATAAAGTGAAATAAAAAGTCAAAATGTGTTTCAGTCTGCTCTGATACCATCAGTTCTGTCACTGGGGTGGATGGCATTCTTTATCATAAGTCCATCAGAGAAGTTACTTCCATATTTTTCCACTGTTGCTGTTGCTGCTTGTAATTCCCTCCATTCATTCCTCCCCACTACCATTTATTATATTTTCTCTCTCCTTTCACTCTGTCCCTCTTCAAAAGTGTGCTGTGGGGCAGCCCAGTGGTATAGCAGACAGAACGCCAGCCCTGGGACTAGGAGGTACCAAGCCTAAATCCCACCCCAGAGACCCAGAAACCACCCAGACCCATGGTCCTGGACAGGGCACCAAATCCTACCACCTTGCAAAAAGTAAAAAAAAGAAAATTATTATAATTGACTATCCTCTCACATGATCTACCCTCTCCTCTATCACCTACATCCACCTCCCCTTCCTCTGTCCCCTTTCTCCAATCCCCCTTTCTCTCCTTTTTCTTCTAGACTTCTATACGCTATTAAGTATGTATGTTGTTTCCTCTCTGAACCTTTTCCAATGAGACTGATGGCTCCTTCATTTCCCCTTACCTTCACCCTTTCCATACCATTGCAAAAACTATTTCTTGACTCTTTTACATGAAATATCTCAGCTTATTCTATTTCTCCTTTCCCTTTCTCCCAGTAATTTCCTTTTGACCCATTGACTCTATTTAAAAATATGTATTATATCTTCAAATTTGGCTCTTTCCTGAGCTTCACCCATGTATGTTCCTTCTAACTGCTCTAATAAATCCTCAGGTTCATATCAGTCATCGAGATCATCTTCCCATGCAGGAGCACAAACAGTTAAGATCATTAAATCCCTCATAATTGACCTCTCCCTTCTACCTTCTCTGTGCTTCATCTGAGTCCTATACTTGAAGATGAAACTTCCTATTTAACTCTAGTTCTTTGATCAGGAAAGTCTGAAAGTCCCCTATTTCATTGAATGTCCAAATTTTTCACTGAAAGAATATGTTTAGTTTTGTTTGGTAGTTGATTCTTGGTTGTAATCCAAGTTTTTTTGCCTTCTGGAATATTATATTCCAGGTCCTATGAGCCTTTAATGTAGAAGCTTCTAAATCCAATGTGATCCTGACTGTAGCTCCACAACATTTGAATTGTTTCTTTCTGGCTGCTTGTAATATTTTCTCCTTGGGAGTTCTGAAATTTGACTATAATGTTCCTGGCAATTTTCATTTTAGAATCTCTTTCAGGAGGTGATTGGTAGATTATTTCAATTTCTATTTTACCCTGTGCTTCTTAGATATCAGGGAATTTTCCTGGAGAATTTCTTGAAATATGAAGTCTAGAGTCTTTTATTGGTCATGATTTTCAGGTAGTCTAACAATTTTTAAAATTATCTCTTCTGGATCTGTTTTCCAGATAGTTTGTTTTCCCATGAGATATTTTCCATTTTCTTCTAGTTTTTCCATTCTTTTTGTTTTGTTGTTTTATTGATTATTGATTTCTCCCACAGTCATCAGCTTCCCTTAGTTCCATTCAACATTTGAAGAAATTATTCTCTTCAGAGAGCTTTATTATTTTCTTTTCCTTCTGGCCAGTTCTGCTTTTTAAGGAATTCTTTTCCTCCTTGACCTTTTGGACTGCTTTTCCCATTTGACCTACACTGGTTTTTAAGATGACATTTGGAATTTTACTTATATTGTGAATACACAACATTTCACATTCCCATGACTAAATTGAATGACATGAGATAATAAACAGAACATTTGTCATAGATCAGACTTCTTTGAAAACTTCAGAGCAGTGCTATCCTGTATGATGTTTCAAGCATAATGTATGACATAAGCAAGTAGAAGAACATTAATTTTCCAGTCTTTTGGCATGTCTACAAGTTTTTCTTTCTTCTAAGATGGTATGATCTGAGGAGAGGAGTATTTGCTATTCTTCTGGTCTGTACTCTGATCTGTGCTCTGGTCTGTGTGTAATCACAAGTCACTTTTCTACCCTGGAACTGTGAGGAGGATCCTGGCTTCCCTACTACTACAAGCTCTGGGACTGTGACCTAGAACTCTGACTCAGATATCCATATGAACCATACAAAAGAGAGCTGTAGCTAGTGCCTGCAAAGAGACTCCTATAATCTCCTTCTGAGCAGTTGTCTCACTATGTATTGAAACCACCAGAAACTGCTACATTGCCTCTGAAGGTTTGAGGCTAGTTTGCTGAGGCAGGGCCTGAAATGGAGCAATCTTTACTGGACTGTGCTTCACTTTCACCTTGGAGTAACTAAGATTTCTTGCCAATCTTCTAAGTTGTCTTGGGATGGAAAGTTGTTTCAGCCAAACCTTTTGTGAATTTTATCTCTGCAGAATTTGTTTTGAGGCATTATTTAAAGTGGTTTGGAGGGAATTTGAGAGAATTAAGGTGAATCTCTGACTTTTTTCCCACCATCTTGGCTCCACTCTCCTTGAAACCCTTCATTTTTCCTTTGTTCATTGTTCTATGGAAACTAACCTTGGAATCAGAAATTCTAAATTCAATTCCTACCTGAACTACTATCTGATACAGAGAAAATTATTTCCCCTTCCTCAGCTTTATTTCTCCTTTCTCAGCTTTATTTATCTCATCTGTAAAATGGGATAATTAAAGTACAGAGTATTCTTGTGGATATCTAATCAGAAAGTATCTGTAAAATGCTTTGTAAAGCTTAAAGTTCTGCAATTAAAATTATTCATATATTCATGCTAATTTTACTTGATTATTTTTATTCTAGTTTATTCACTGGATTTGAGTCAGTGTTATTTTGTTATTTTTTTTAAATGCAGGGTTTTTTTAAATGACAGAATCTTTTTCAGATTGGCTATGCTGATTTTATAGAAAGGTATAATTTAGAACAAATAGCAAATAAAGAATGGAAGTAAGGGAAATGAGAGAGAAGATGACAAAAAGCAACATAAACTAACAGAAAGGCATTAATTCCTCCTCTTAAACTAATAGAAAGTCTTATGTTTACTTAACTGAAATGCATCTTGCTCTATTTTTTAATTATTATAAAAACTTCTCTTCTAATATCATTTTATAAATTTAAAATGAGTATAGGGATAATAATCTGGGGTGCACATGCAAAGTAAAAAGGAAGACTGACAGCATACAACTTCTAATAGTTGAATAGTCTAAAATGATCATCCAACCTGGGTGGAGATGAACTGAATCTCAGCTGCATTATATTAGTTGTATTATTATAAATGATTGAATGAATCAAAAATATTTCAGCCAGTAGTTAGTCAGTAGTAAATTATGTACTGTAGTAAAAGCTTAAGATAGAAAAAAAAATCAATGAATTATCCACTGCCCTAAATAATTAGATTCTAAAAGGAAAAGACAGCCCAGAAAGGAAAGTGACAGGGAAAAAGATGGGTAGAGAGGTGGGTAGGTGGGATGAAAATGACATGGAGTAAGGATGTTCCAGAATTACACCAGGATGGATAATATCAAAGCTAACCAATCTGAGCACAAACTCCTAAAATGAGAGTCTCAATTTCAATAAGAAATGGATATGATAAATTTTCAGATGTCATGACTTAAGAGAACCAGGATGTTAATGGTGAGCCAGAGATAGTGGTCATAATACGGAGTTTCCTTATTTATAAAAATGGGTCTGATAACACTTCTACTACCTACTTCGCAGAGTTGCTGTTAGGAAACTTTTCTAAATTGTACAATACTATTTAAATGGAAACCATAATTATCCTCAGATCAGAAAATCCATTACAACCAAAGTCTAAAGGAAAATGACCAATACTCCCTCAGAATTCTAAGAAAAGGAGTATACTTATATTGAAAGTGTTAAAAGTGATGGCTACAGAAGAGAGAGGAGAATACTTAAGCATTTTTCACCTAACCATGACTCAGATAGCAAAAGGGAACTGAAATAATGTGCAGAAAGAGTCAGAATCAGTCAATGCCTTCCTTTTGTTGATTATTACCAATTTATCCTGTATTTTGCTTATGTGTTCATAATTGTTGCTTCCCTCATTGGAAGGTGAGCTCTTTCAGGGTAAGAATTATCTTTTGCCTTTCTTCACATCCTGAGATCTTAGTACATACTAGATGCTTTTAAAATTTTATCTGTTACTCCTTACTAACACTTTCTTTTAAAAGTTACTTCTTGATGCTTAGTGACATTTCACCAAGTATCTAGAATATTTTAATAAAATTATTCAAAACAATTATTGAATATTTATTCTTTCTTATGTTATAATGGTGGATTAAATGACTAAGGGTGAATATACTTAAGGCACACACTTTTGGATTTTATTTTACCATTTGGGAACACTGATCATAACTCATAACCTAATGTGATCTCCTTTTGTATACATGAAGAAAATGAGTCCCAGAAAGATTATGACTTGTTCATGATCACATTGTTAATTAATGTTGGAGTTGGGACTAAACTTCAGATGTTTTCATTCCTAATCCCCTAGTCTTTGTACCACGTCATACATTCTTCCCCTTTTCTTCTCTTTAGTTTTCTTAGCTTTAGAAGGTAAAGTCCAGAGTCTTTTGATTATAGAGTACTGGTGTTAGACCTAAGTACAGAATCTAGGAAATGCTTCTATTGGTTCCTTATTGATAAGAATTGATAATAACTCACAGGTCACCATAAGTCTTTAACCTTCACTGTTTACCTACCTCTCAGTGTTTTGAGGAAGACCTTCGTTTCAAACATATACACACTCTACCACAAACACAGTAAAATAATATTAGTATATGTTTAAATATGTATAAAGAAGTCAGTAGAGAAAACAGTATTTGAACACTCTGACATTGTAAAGAGTCAGTGAAATAGAGACAAAATGAGTTGTTACTTTGGAAATGGTAGATTATATTTCATAGCTCAAATTGCTGGACTCTTTTCCCTTTGTCATGGTAGCTTTAGAACCACAATGTCTAGGATAACCAATAACCTCATTAATTCTTAACAGCCATTGGCTTCAAGTGAGGGTTAGAACAAAAGTACTTCAATTAAACCATACTCAGAAAATCTATTTCCTTCCAGTTAAAAAGATTTGCATTTGTTTTAAATGATAGAGCAAAGAACAGAGAAAATTAATACAGTATTGAATATAGCATCATTGTCTTTCAGAAATCATGGAAAGTGGGAATATTCAAAAGGTCCCCTAAAAAATCCTCCACCCAAAGAATAGGCCTATTGGTCCTCTCTCACTGGCATGTGAGCTCAATTATACTACATAGCAAAGTAAAAGAACAAATATTAAGAGGAAAATATCTGTATGCTTTCATAAGATAACTAAGCATTACTAAAAGTTGGCTAACTAGGTGGCTCAATGGATAGAACTCTGGACCTGGAGTCAGGAAAACTTGAATTCAAATCAAGCCCCAGATACTTGATAACTGGGTGACCCTGGGCAAGTCTCTTTAACCTCAGTTTGCCTCAATCCACAGGTGAAGGAAATGACAAACCACTCAAGTGTCTTTGCCAAGAAAACCAGATGGACAATATTGACATGCTGTGGCTCATTGAGTCATGAAGAGTCAGAGTCAGACATGACTAAACAACTGAACAACAACGATCAATTATAAAGCACAAATTTGATGCCATGATTTGACAGAATTATAATGTTAATGATAAAGGCAGCAGAGTAACTGTAATATGAGCATATGTGTGTAGTTATGTATTATATAGATGTGTGTATGTATTTATACATATATTGATTTTGATAAGATATATAATGTTATGTTTGATGAAATTCTATTTCAAAAATAATTCGGATTGACTTACTCATGAAAATGATTGAATAAATTCATAAGTAATTAGAAGAATAAATACAAGATTATGTGCATGCATGGGTGAATATGAGTGTGAGTGTGTGTGTGTGTGTGTGTGTGTGTGTGTGTGTGGAGAGAGAGAGAGAGAGAGAGAGAGAGAGAGAGAGAGAATAGACTTGTAATTAGATGTCATCTAAATATATATTGTGGTAAGTAAACAGGTGATGAGGGATATTGTGTAATACCATCCCATAGGGTTCACTATTTAATATTGAGAAAGAAAAATAAAAGGGAAAGTTAAAGGATGATAAGGGTAAATCTCTATGTTTGTGGCTGACCTCCCAGTTTATGTTCACAGTCCCATCAAGATGGACTAGAATAATTGTGGTTTTACTTTAGTTTTGCACCATCTGTTTCAAAAAAATAAAGGTAACTTTAAAAGCAAGAAAGGAAACGGAACTTTCTCTAAACTCTCTTAGAAGCATATTTATAGCTCCAAATGAGGAGTAGTTGGTCAGATAATCAAGTAAAGGCAGTAATAGTGGACAGGAGGACCTCTGAGTCCCTTCAATTTTAAATCTAACATATCTTATGAAAACTAACAAAAATGAGTAAAAAAATCTTTCTTCTATTTAGGAAAATACTTTCTCCTAGTACATTAAGGATATTTTCCAAAAATATTCACTTGTTTTGATATCACCCACAAAAGAAATGAATACAAAAGACAGATTGTGAGATTGTCAGTCATAAGGCTACAAAAACAGACATGCCACAAACAAAAATTTACATTTCAAAACTGTTTTAGCTCAAAAGGAACTGATTAATTTTTTAAACATTATAATGTTTTCTTGAAACAAAACAGTAAGTTATCTGTTGTGCTTGTAGATAATGTGTGAAAGCCCTCTACTATAAAGGTATCATATCACTTCAGAAAGGATAAAATCAGACACCTGAATTTTTTTATTGTATTTGTAGAACCTAACATACTGTATAAGTGCTTAATAAATATGTTAATTTGAATTCAGTGAAAATGGTCAGTATTGCTCTTTCTCCTTCCTAGATTATTTTCAATTCAACAAGCATTTAATAAAAATCTATAACAGTACTAGTATTATGAGGAAAAAATGAAACCAGACCTGACCTCAAGGGGATTATATTATTTTGGGGAAAACAACATATAGATGGAAGAATTAGATAAAATCTGGGGACTTGAGATAAAATGTCTTATAAAGGAAAGGGATTTGAGATTGATGAGATTACAAAGGCAGAGAGAAAATGAGAAAAATGAAAAAGGTCCAGATCAGAGTGATAGGATGAACACACACACACACACACACACACACACACACACACACACAAACATTCTCCAGGAAAGGAGGTAAACAAGAAGATAAAATCTGTATCAGTCTCCCATGGGAATAGTGCTGAGGTCCAATAATCATTTTACAATCACAAGTAACAATTTATCTTTTTTACCAAAACAACAACAGCAGCCTCAGAAGCAACAACTTGTACTCTGGCTAGGTAACTGATCGTTAAAATAAATTCCCATTTTCTATTAGGATCCATGAATTCCCATAGACTCTGGTCCGGGGTCCTTAGTATGAATAGATGTGTTATGTCTCATGTATACATGAGAATATATTAAAAATATCACCCAATGGGGATGAGAAGAGAAGTTGGAAGGATATTTTGTAACTTAAAAATATACATGTGCATATGGCTGAAAAAATAAATAAATAGAAAGAAAGAAAGATGTATTAATAAAAGACTATTTTAATCACTCTGGAAAAAAAAACACCCACAAGAGATGCATTCAAAATACTAATTGTCAACTTTTCAGTCATAAACCTACAAAAACAGAAAGTTTGTCACAAACAAAAAATTTCCATTTCAAAACTGTTTTAGCTCACAAGGAGGAAAGAAAGAATTGGCTTCAACAATACTTAAGACATTGCCAGGGAACTAACAAGTTTTCTGAAGGAACCAGTTGCAACAAATGGGATCAGGAAACTGGGAGAACAAGAATAGTACCAGCAAGCCAGGTTAAGTTAGTTAAGGGAATCAAGGAATGAGTCAGGATTCAAAAAATCCAGAAAATAAAAGACTGCATTTGGCATTTTATATGACCATTATCCCTACTTCTTCCTGTGTGGGTGAGTGTACAGCTGTGTGCACTGCTACTAATTTTAATGTTGGAAAAATATTTTGTAAATGAAAAGTATTTTTTGTCCTTTAACCATATTTCTTTTTAGATATATACATAGCATAAATTAATGGTGAGGGGAATGAGATAAACAGTGAAACCAATAATTTTCTCCTTGCTACATAAGTTAAATTCAATTCAGAAAACATTAATGTAGCACTGCTATTTACAAAGCATTCCACTTGGTATACTGTGGATAAAAAGATGAAAAATAATACAAACCCCTGTCTTCAAGGAGCTTATAATCTATGAGAAATTTATAATTACCACTAATACTTTTCTACAAAATGTAGCACCATACAGGAGGCACTTTAAGGTATTTTTGCAAGCCTCCAAATGAAACTCTTAGGTATGCCTTTTCCCTTATGCACTATGAAGATATAATAGTTTAAATCAAATTTCTATAGACCATGGTAGTACCTAATGAGAAATGCTAAAAACTATACAAGTTTTCATCTAATAAAGGTCAGTCTCCATGTGCAAGAAATACACAGAAAACGCTCCAATATTAAAAAGATTCCAGCTCTGAAAGAGTATACGTGAAAATATAATGATTGTTTTTTGGCAAGATAAAAAGTGCAGTCAAAGGAAAAAGTTAGAGGGATTCCAAGTTTCAGAAGTGTGTCCTTGAGGATATTTTATTTAAAATAGGTATAATTCCTATCAAAACATGTTAAATGTTATATATTTTTTCTCCTTGGTCTCATTTTCTAAGCAGTTCTGTTCTCTGTATATTGTCCTGTATGAGGGATATTCAAAATAGATGAAATAGTTTCTTTTCTGAACCTCCATAGATCTTTGTCTTCTTTGTCAGTTTTATTTCAATTTTATTTTTTTCTTATTCTCTAGCCATTTGTATATATTTCAAATCTCTTCTACTATACCATAGCAATAATAATGATTGCTCACCATTACTCTATATAGAATTTGTGTAGAATGGACACAGTGGAAAGGATTTTGGACTTGAAGTCAGGAAACTTATGCCTCAATTCCACCTCAGACTAATCAGTTACACATTAAGAGACAAATCATGTTATATGATATCTGGCAATAGGACTAACAGTACTAATTATAGGACCAATGATAAATGAACTATATATTTTTACAATGATATCTTAAGGATATCTAAGGGAAGTGCTTTATAGAACTTAAAATGTTAGAGAAATGTCAATTATTATCATTATTGTTACAAAGAAAGACCCTTGGCCTGGAAGTGAAAGAAACTGGTCTTAATGATGATTCAGCATCTTGCATTACTTAGGAAGTCATTTTGACTCCTGAAAAGTAACCATTCCTTCCAACCCATACCATGATATAATCTAAGTATCAAATAGCCATCTAATCTTGAAGAGCACCAAAAACGGGAAGCCAACACAACTTAAGGCAACCAATTTTATTTTTGGAAAATTCTCACTGTTACAAAAATTTCCTTGACATCAAATCTAAATTCTCCATTTTGAAACTACTAACATTGTTCCCAGTTCTACCCTTTGATGTCAAACAGAATAAATTTAATCCCTCTTGCATGAGATAACTCTTCATACACATAAACACAGCCATCACATGCCTTCTGAATCTTCCTTAAGTTATCTATCCTTATTTCCTTCAAACAGACTTCATGAGACATGGAGTGAAGACCATTCACCATCAGGGTTGCCCTTTTTAGATTACCATCCAGCTTATCAACATCCTCAAGGGATCAAAAAAATCTAAGTCAACTGACTTTGCTATTTTGTGTCTTCATCTGTAAAATGAGTTTCTTGGACAAAATGATTAATAAGCTCTCTCATCTGGTTAAGAATGCTGTCATTCTAAATCAGTTTACATTAGGCTATTCTTAAGAGCTGCATGAAAGTTTTTGAAATAAGGGAAATATCATTGCATTGCTTAAAGATTCTCATGCAACATTGAAGTTGAATTATTAGTGATCCCTTTTCTTATCTTACTCTTCCTTGTTTCTTTCATGCAACCTGCCTCAGAACTAGATCACCTAGAGCAGTTACAACCTAAGGGAAGGTCAAGGTCCCTTGAATGTTTTGTTGGAAAAAGATATCCTATCATCTTTTAAATAACACATTTTTTTGTCAATATTTAAAATAGCAAATGAACCTTTTCAAGTTTATCTAGTGTTTATTAAATTTATCAGTGATTTTCTAATTAATCTCTCCCAATATATGCATATATCATTTAGCATTAATTTGTGATAGTAGTCTTTCCAAAACCTTTGCATATTCATGACTGCGCTCAGGAAAAGGTGGGATAATAGAATGGAAAAGATAAAATCATTTTTTAGGGTTTAGATCCCCACAAGAGGAAGAAAAAAGGAAAGATGCAAAGTGAAACAGCTCATGAATACACAAATGTTAATGCTTTTAAATTACTACCTTTAAGTAGATGTACACATAGGAGATCCGGTTAATTTAACATTAAAATGGCTAAGGATGACTGAGGTAATGAAGTTTATTGAGAGTACTTTTAATTCCCATTATACTCTCCAGAGAAGACTTCTGAGCAGAGAGGACTACTCAGTTGATAAAAGCAACATTTATCTAGTCAATGCTTGTGTGTCCTTGCCCACTGGTAGATGTTCTTTCAAAATGTTTGACAGTGTCTGGGGTTGGGGTTGGGGTTGGGTGGGGAATATCTGAATGCTTCTCTGATTTGGTTTGACTGTGAAAGGAAGTCAGGAGGGATTGATCAGTGTCAAGAAATAACTAAGGAATTATTTAAGCAACTTTTCATGGATGTGTGGGTTGCATAATTTAAGACTGTCCTGGGGCATCTATAAATTATGCATAGGTTTTGTTTTCTTATTTTACATTTTTAGAGGAGAGAAAGACACTTGATTCTGCAAATTCTATAACTCTGGCACATAAGCATTACTGAAGACTCTGCAACAGGCTAAGAATCATTTCTATTAGTGCCTTCAGAGTAGCCCAGTCTGAAGAACTCAATCAACACAAGATAAATAAAAATTTCAGCCAGAGACTTCAGTTTTTGACATTTTGAACATTCAACTGTGTCATGGAAAATATTTATTTAAGTATTTCATCGTAGTTTTTTTTGTTTCATTCACCACCCCCCCAACCCCACCTACCAGTTTGAAACCATAAAAGGATTTTTGTAGAAAAAGAAAATGGAGATTATAATGTACACTTTTCAAAGTGAGAAGCATAAATTTCCTATAAGCATATAAAAAGGAAATTTCAAATCACTGTTTAATCAGAGAAATGCACATTTAAATAACCCTGAAATTTTATCTCAAGTCTTCAAACTGACAAAAGCATGTAAGACACAGAAATAGTCAATTTGGGCAGGGCTAAAATGAAATAGGCCTACCTTTGTTGGTGTTACAGGGAATTGGTACACTACATTTGGGATTGGAAATGTAATACTACATTTGTGTAAAGCAATTTGAAGTTATGCAAATTATGTAGTAAACTCTTTCTATTCTTTAATCTAGGATCTTTGCATAAATAGGAGGAAGGAAATAAAAGGTCCCAAATATAACAAAATGATTATAGGACCATTTTCTGTAGTTGCAAAAACCTGGAAATGAAATGGGTACTTGTGGATTGAGGAATAGCTGAAAAAAATTGTGGCTTGTTAATATAATGGAATACTATGGCATTGTAAGAAATGAGAAAATCAGAGCACTATGGTAAAACATTATATAAAAGGAAAAAGAGCAAAAAAAATCAAAATTGGCAAAATAAGATAAAATGACCTCATCAGAAATGGGGGAAACTATCTATTGATAAACTCAGGTCAAATATAAAAACAAATCAATATCCTATAGAGCAGATAAAGAAAGAAACTTCCAATCTTTGGTAGTTTTTGTTTTCTTCTTGTTTTTGTTTTTTAATTAAGGGACATTTTTGAAATATTATTTATTTGGTAAACATGGTTTATTTGATAACCATGGTTTCATGGGCCAATTCTCTTTCACTCTTTTCTTTGTTTCAAGTCAAGAATCTTGTGCCCTATGGGTGGAGAAGAGACAGTTTTATGAGGTCACTAGGTGGTGCAGTAAATGGAGTAAGGAAGACCTGAGTTCAAATCAAGATTCAGGTACTGTGTAAACCTGGGTAAATCACTCAAGCTTTGTTGGCCACAGTTTTCTCAACTGAGAGGATTAAATGAAATAATACTTGTAAAGAGCTTTGTACAGTATCTGATATGCAGTAGGCAGTAAATGATTTCTTATTCTCTTCCTCATTCCCTCTTTTCATCACTCTTCTCTTTCTAGATACACTTACATATATGTATACATATATATTATACACATACACACACACATATATATAATGATATAATGGATAAACCATTTTTTTCTGAGTGCTTTAAAATAAAATAAAAGAGCTCTCTGCTGGTATATACTCTGCCTTGACATGATATATGTGTTTTTCAAGGACTAAGAATCTTCCTTCTCACTAAACT
>NC_133663.1:98346376-98458876 GCF_037893015.1 Macrotis lagotis
ATTTGTTCTTCTTTTCTCTTCTCCTTACCTTTCCATTACTCTTCCTCTTCTTATTTCTAGAAATTTTCATCTTTTCTCCCTGGTAAAAGCTCACTTCCGTCCCCTAAATAAGAACTCTTCACATTCAAATGGTTTTATATTAGATCTTTAATCCTAAATATATATATATATATATATATATATATGCACACATTTGCATATATATTATATACATATGTACATTATAAATAAATCTGTCATTCTTCATTGTAGTTTGAAGCCCTGCTTTTTTACTTCAGTAAAAAATCATAAAATTTTGGAGAATAAATTTTTCAAAATTCAAATTGTATGAATACCAAATCAAATTTAATTTTTGAAAGTAATTTATCTCATGTAAGTTGATATATTACATCAATTATTATCCTATTATTTGATAGGAAAAGGTCTGTAGATCGCAATTTTTAAGTATACTTTGTCCCATTGAGAGAAATAGCATCAAGAATATTGCTTTAATAGAAGCATTTTAGTGCTTCAATTCCTTTTAGTATTTTACTTTGCAAAGGACCTTTTTACTTTCCAATTTTAATACAAGTAGAGGGGAAGCGATTAGGGAAATGTTTCAGATTTAATTAATTAATGATTTTAATTTTTATTTCCTTTAGCCATTATAGCAAAGTTATTTGTCTTTTTAATGGAAAATTCAAAATATTAAGGGAGATGACGAAGTGTGCAACCTTGCAAATCCTTGTATTTTCTATAGTTAACAATGCAATGCAGTTTACAGTAGTAGTAACAAAAATAATTACTAAATAGTCTCAAACTAAGATGACTATTGATATTCATAATCTGAAATAGTTTCTATTATATCAATTTGATATTGCTTTTTCATTATAATATTAATAGAGGGAGAGTGGAGTGGGATGATGCCTTATGCTATACAATAGTTACCTTTTAAAAATCCTGTTTATAGATTGATTGAAAAAAACCTATCCAAATGACCTAGGAGCCAAGAAACCCAGGAAAGTCACATAACCTCTTCATGTCCACAGAAATATTTAGCTAAAGTACTGAACAATCTACTCCCCACCCTGATTCCTTCCCACCCAACAAAATAGTATTGTCTTTGCTCAAAATCTGTTTAATTACAACACCTAAAAGCTACCTATTTACATCCTTCTCTTTTTTTACAAATCTTATGAAAAATATTGAACACTTCACCAATATTTGAAAGAAGAAAAAAGCATGCACATAAATTTTGATGCCTTATTTCAAGACTGAATCTTATCTAATATAGAAAAATGTTTTTTTAAGAGACTATTTATTTTGAGTTTTACAATTTTTCCCCTAATCTTTCCTCCCTCCCCCCATCCCTCACAGAAAGCACCTTGGCAGTCTTTACATTGTTTCCATGGTATACATTGATCCAAATTGAATGTGATGAGAGAGAAATCATAACCTTAAGGAAGAAACAAAGTATAAGAGATTGCAAGATAAGACAATAAGTTATCAGTTTTTTTTCCTAAATTAAAGGTAATAGTCCTTGGTCTTTGCTCAAACTCCACAGTTCTTTCTCTGGATACAGATGGTATTCTCCATTGCAGACTACCCCAATTGTCCTTGATTGTTGCACTGATAGAATGGGTGACCCCATCAAGGTTGATCGTCACCCCCATGTTGCTGTTAGGGTGTACAAAGTTTTTCAGGTTCTGTTCATATCACTCGGCATCAGTTCATGCAAATCCCTCCAGACTTCCCTGAATTCACATCCCTCCTGGTTCCTAATAGAACAATAGTGTTCCATGACATATGCATATACATATACATATACATATACATATACATATACATATACATATACATATACATATACATATACATATACATATACATAAACATATACATATATAGACATATAGACATATATATATATATATATATATATATATATATATATATCTCACAGTTTGATAAGCCATTCCCCAAATGAAGGACATAAGGACTTTCACTTGATTTCCAGTTCTTTGCCACCACAAACAGGGCTGCTGTGAATATCTTTGTACAAGTGATGTGATGTTTTTACCCTTTTTCATCATCTCTTCAGGTTATAGACCCAGTAGTAGTATTGCTGAATCAAAGGGTACACACATTTTTGTTGACCTTTGGGCATAGTTCCAAATTGCTCTCCAAAAGGGTCGGATGAGTTCACAGCTCCACCAACAATGTAATAGTGTCCCAGATTTCTCACAACCCTCCCAACAATAATCATTTTCTTTTCTGGTCATATGGGCCAGTCTGAGAGGTGTGAGGCAGTACCCCAGAGAAGCTTTAATTTGCATTTCTCTTACATCCTTACTTAAAGGATTTGGGGCAATTTTCATATGACTATGGATGGCTTTGATCTCCTCATATGTAAATTGCCTTTGCGTATCCTTTGACCATTAGTCAACTGAGGAATGGCTGTTTTTAAAAAATTGGACTCAGTTATATTTTAGAAATGAGTCCTTTATCAGAAACATTAGTTGTAACGATTGTTTCCCAGTTTACTACAATTCTTTTGATTTTGGTTACACTGGTTTTGTCTGTGCAAAAGCTTCTTAATTTAATGTAAACAAAATCATCTAGTTTTTTTTTAGTGATATTTTCCATCTTTTTCTTAGTCATAAACTGCTTCCCTTTCCATATATCTGGCAGGTAAACTACATTTTGATCTTCTAGTTTGCTTATTGTTTTTTATGTGTCAATCCTGTATCTATTTGGATCTTATCTTGGTATAGGGTGTGAGGTGTTGGTCTAATCTAAGTTTCTCCCATACTAACTTCCAATTTTCCCATCAGTTTTTATAGAAGAGAAAGTTTTTATCCCAAAGCTGGAGTTTTTGGGTTTATCAAACAGCAGATTACTATAATCGTTTCCTGCTATTGCACCTAGTCTATTCAACTGATCCACTACTCTATTTCTTAGCCAATACCAGATAATTTTGATGACTGATGCTTTATAATATAATGTTAGATCAGTTAGGGTTAAGGCACATTCTTTTGCATTTTTTTCCTTCAAATCCATGGAAATACTTGACTTTTATTTATCCATATAAATTTACATACAACTTTTTCTAACTCATTAAAGTAAATTTTTTGGAATTTTGATTGATAGGGCACTAAACAAGTAGTTTAGTTTTGGTAAAATTGTCATTTTTATTATATTAGCTCAAGGTATTCATGAGCAGTTGATGTTTGGCAAGTTATTTAAATCTGACTTAATCTGCATGAAAGGTGTTTTGTAATTCTTTTCAAAAAGTTCCTGAGTCTGCCTTGGCAAATAGACTCCCAGGTATTTTATATTGTCTGAGGTTATTTTGAATGGGATTTCTCTTTCTAGCTCTTCCTGCTATATCTTGGTAGTCATATATAGAAAAGTTGAGGATTCATGAGGGTTTATTTTATATCCTGCAACTTTGCTAAAATTGCTAATTGTTTCCAGTAGTTTCTTGGATGATTTCTTGGGATTTTTCTAGGTATACCATCATGTCATCTGCAAAGAGTAAGAGTTTTGTCTCTTCCTTACCAATTCTAATTCCTTCAATTTCTTTTTCTTCTCTAATTTTTGAAGCTAACATTTATAATATGCTATTGAATAGTAGTGGTGTTAATGGGCATCCTTGTTTCACCCCTGATCTTATTGGGAATGCCTCTAGCCTCTCCCTATTGAATATAATTCTTGCTGATAGTTTCAGATAGATACTGGTTAATATTCTAAGGAACAGTCCATTTGTTCCTATTCTCTCTTGTGGTTTTAGTAGGAATGGGTGCTGTAGTTTGTCAAAACCTTTTTCAGAATCTATTGATATAATCATATAATTTCTGATAGGTTTGTTGTTGATATAATTAATTATACTAACAGTTTTCCTAATATTGAACCAACCTTGCATTCCTGGGATAAATCCTCTTTGTTCAAAATGTATTTTCCTAGTGATTACATTTTGTTATCATTTTGCTATGATTTTATTTAAGATTTTTGTATCTAGCGTGGCTAGGTGGCACAGTGGATAAAGCACTGGACCTGGAGTCAGGAGTACCTGGGTTCAAATCCCATTTCAGGCAATTAATAATTACCTAGCTGTGTGGCCTTGGGCAAGGCACTTAACCCCATTGCCTTGCAAAAAAAATCTAAACAAAAATATTTTTGTATCTATATATTCATCAGGGAGATAGGTCTATAATTTTCTTTATCTGTTTTAATTCTTCCTAGTTTAGGTATCAGCACCATATTGTTTCATAGAAAGAGTTAGGCAGAGTTCCATCTTCCCCTATTTTTCAAAAGAGATTATGTAGAATTGGAACCAATTGTTCCTTAAATGTTTGGTAGAATTCACTTCTGAATCTGTCTGGCCTTGGAGATTTTTTCATAGGGAGCTCAATGATGGCTTTTTTTTTTCTGAGATAGGTTTGTTTAGGTGTTTAATCTCCTCTTCATTTACCTGGGCAACATATAGTTTTGTAAATATTCATTCATTTTACTTAAATTGCCAGATTTATTGGCATAGAGTTGGGCAAAATAATTCGGAAATATTACTTTAATCTTCTCATTGATGATGGGGAGTGCAACTTTTTCATTTATGAAACTAGTAATTTGGTTTACATCTTTCTTCTTTTTAATCAAATTGACCAGAAGTTTATCAATTTTATTGGATTTTTCATAAAACCAACTTTTTATTTATTCATTAATTCAATAGTATTTTACATTTGATTTTAATTTCTCCTCTAATTTTTTAATCTCTACTTTGGTATTAAATTGGAGGCTTTTAATTTGTTATTTTTCTATTTTTTTAGTTTTGTATTTAGTTCATTGATTTCTCTCTAATTTATTCATATAAGCATTTAAAGATATAATATATCCCCTGACAGCCACCTTGATTGTATTCCAGAAGTTTTGGTATGTTGTTTCATTATTGTCATTATCTAGTATGAAATAATTACTTCTTTCTATAATTTGTTGCTTGATCCACTCATTCTTTGTTAATGTTAATGTTAATGTTTGTTAATCAGTTTCCAATTAGTTATAGGTCTCTATCTCCCTGGCCCAATATTGCATATGATTATTTTTTGCTTTGTGATCTGAGAAAAATGTATTCACTATTTCTGCTTTTCTGAAATTTATTATTAGGTTTTTATGTCCTAGTACATGGTCAATTTTTGTATAAGTGTCATGGACTGCAGAGAAAATGGTATATTCCGTTCTATCGCTATTCAATGTCCTCCATAAGTCTATTATATCTAGGTTTTCTAACATTCTATTTACCTCCTTAACTTCTTTCTTGATATGATTTATCTAAATCTGAGAGTGTGAGGTTGAGGTCTCCCACTCGTAGAGTTTTGCTGTCTATGTCTTCCTGTAGTTCTTTCAGCTTCATCTCTAAGAATTTGGATGTTATCCCATTGGGTACATATATATTCAGTCTTGAAATTACTTTATTCTCTATGGTCCTTTTTAGGATTTAGTTTCCTTCCTTATCTCTTTTAATGCTATCTATTTTTGCAGCTGCTTTGTCTAAGATAAAGTTTGCTACCTCTGCTTTCTTCACTTCATTTGAAGCAAAATATATTTTTCTCTACAACTAAGTCAAAACCAGTTTTGTAACAGAGGTATTTTAATTTGCATGCAAGCAAAATGCTGCTCAAATGATATTAAATTTTTACCAATATTTACCAAGATATTTTCAATATTCTGGAAAGTGGACCAATTTTAACAACCTTTTAATTATCTGGTTTCTATAAGTTCTTCAAATGAGACATTTTCATAGCAACTGTTATTACCTGTCCCCTTTCAGATAAATTTTATTATCCATGGGGATCATAGTTTCTGATCTATGAACTCTCTATGTCTCTATCTCTCTTCATTGGTTGGTCATTTGTTGTCCACTCTCTAAGAGTACCAAAATGATATCACTAGTTTATAGTCTTACAGTATGTCCAGCTGTTTCTGATCAGACTAATACTAATTTGGAATGCTCTTTCACAAGTTAGGCACAAATTGTCTATTTGTTCATTTAGGGTGGATTCTCTGAATTAGTGCATGTCTAGTTTCTTCTGACCAATTTCAATTCTTTACCTTCTCTGATGAGGACATACCATGCTTGACTGTCCTGTGCCCATGTCACCACCCATAACACACAATCAATTCCAAAGAGACCTTGAGAGTGTCCTTATATCACTTTTTCTGACTCTCTTTTAGTGCTTGCCCTGTGTGAGTTATCTTTAAAATAATCTTTTGGCAAGTATATGGTTCCAACTAAGACTCTGTAGTACTGTCTGAATGCTTGGCAGTTTAACAAAAGAAAGGAACACAGTGTCTGGAATCTTCACCTTCCAGGCAATCTTCAGAATTTTCCTAAGTCAATTTAAATGGAAGTGATTCAGTTTCCTGGCATGGTAGATTGTACAGGTTTCACAGGTATGTAGCAATGAGATCAGCCCAATGAGTCTGTAAACTTTCAGTTTGATAGTCAGTCTCTTCTCTACTCCAGACAACTATTTTTGACAATTTGTGCGCCAACTTCATTATCAAGTATGGAAAGGACACTGTCAAGATAAGTAAACTTTCCATAGTATTCAACACTGCTCCACTTACTGTAACCAATGGCACTATACATGGATGGTATAGTCCTGACTGATGGAGTACCTGTATTTTCTTGTTGTTTATTTTTAGGCTAAAATTAGCACAAGTAGCAGAGAATTGATTCACACTTCATTAAATCCTAACTTAAGGGACAACAGTCATCTGACAACAGTAAAACATGTACTGGCACATTCCATTTTGGTCTTGCCTTGTAACTTTTCTAAGTTAAAGAATTTACCATCAGTTTGGTGGCTGATTTCGGTGCTATGCTCCTCCTGAATGAAAGAGATTGGCAAAATGACTGAAAACATCATCTAAAAAAGCATTGGAAGAAACACACTATTGTGTTTCACTTCTTTGGTAACTGGGAAAGTAGCAGATACAATAGATGGTGCAACCCCAGCCCAGTGGGCAATCACTAACACCTGAGGTGCCAGTGTGCAAGCTTCTGCCCCCAATCTCAGGAAGCTTTGTATAGAACTCCCCTGGAGCCTAAGAGCAGAGGTCAACCATAAAAACCATGAATTAGGCTAAACATGAATAAGAAACAGAAGAAAGCCCTAATCATAGGAAGCTACAATGGTGATACGGAAGATCAAAACACTATCTCAGAACAGGATATTGGGAAAGGGTCCATTTATGAAGCACCAGAATATGAATTGTTCTCAAGTCCAAAATATCCTTCATCATTGGGTGTCTGAGGCCAGATTTGTACCCAAGTGCTCCTGGCTCAAGGGCCAGTGCTCTGTCTGCCACCCAGCTGCCCCTACTATTATTTCTATTTTATTTTATTTTAGGTCTTTTTTCTTTTTTCTTTTTGGCTTATGCAGGGCAGTGGGGTTGGGGTGGCTTGCATGTCACACAGCTGGGTGATTGTTGCATGTACAGGGCTGGATATGGGCTTAGGTGCTCCTGGTTCCAGGACTGGTACCCCATCCACTACACCACCTGGCCATATCTACAATTATTACTATTATTTTTTAATTTTAATTTTAAGTTTTTTCTCTCCCCTTTACTTTATTGCTCAAGTTAGTCTATATTTTTGGGGGTGTACCTTTTTTCCTCTTAAACAAGAACATTTTATTAATGCATAAAAATCATTGTACAAAATTAGAATAAATAAATATTTAATTACAAAAAAATCAAGTACAAAAATTGGTAAAATAAATAAGAGATACATAAAAGATAGTTAGAAGTTTAGAAGAAGGTGGCAGAGCCAAGATGACTGCAGAAGTATAGCCTCTCTTAGGTGCTCCCTCCAAAATATTTCAAAACCCTTAAAATTGTGACTCTAACTAAGTTATAGAGACAACACCTACAGAAAGATCCAGTGAGGCAATTCTCCAACCCAAGGTGACCTGGAAAATTGTTGGAGGACTCTGTTCCATGGGGTTGGAGGGGTGTGGCAGTGAGCCAGAGGATGGAACTTTAGCCTCTGAGAAATAGCCTCAGGGCACCTGGGACTGGCTCCTGGCAGCAGAAGCTGTTTCCTGACCTGCACCCCAGGGAGCAACAAGCACAAATTGGCAGATCTGCAGGGAGATCTCTGCCAGAGTGAGCCCAAGCCCAGGCCCTCAGCATGGCCACAGCACTCAGAGCAGCCCAGATGCCAGGAAATGGAAGCAGGCCTATGTTGCTGCCCTGCAGGAGCCTCCAGGGAGCTGTACCCTGAGTGCTCAGCCCAAGGAAAGTAAGGGAGTGGAGGGAGACTGCTGAGGTCTGTCCTCTGTCCCTGGGATAGGATTCTGGAGATTTAACCATATACAGATCCTGGTCACAGTCTCCCATAGAGTAGGGATCCCACCCCTTGCTGGAGGCGTGTCCCAGTAATACTCAAAAATTCAGGAAACACCCCCAAACCAGGCATAGGCTGGGGAAATGAGTAAAAAGAAAAAAAAAGGAACATGAATATAGACAATTACTTTGGTTCCATGAAAGACCAAACCACTCAATCAGAAGATGAGAAATTCCAAGCTTCTGCATCTAAAGACTCCAAGAAATATAGAAGTTAGGCTCAGGCAATGACAGAACTCCAAAGAGATTTTGAAAATCAAGTAAGGGGTGTAGAGGAAAAATTGGGAAGAGAAATGAGAGAAATGCAGGAAAAACATTGAAAGTTATTGAGAAGAATGATTTACAAAGCAGAATTGACCAGATGGAAAAGGAGATAAGAAAGCTCTCTGAGGAAAACAAATTCTTAAGATGTAGAACAGAGCTAAAGGATGCTGATGACTATGTGAGAAATCAAGATACAATAATTCAACACTAAAAGAATGAAAAATTAGAAGAAAATGTGAAATATCTCATGGAAAAAAGCAACTAATTTGGAAAAAGATCCAGGAAAAATAATTTAAAAAATATTGGCCTACCTGAAAGTCATGATCAGGAAAAGAGATTTGATTTCATTTTTAAAGAATTTCTACAGGAAAATTACCCTGATATTCTAGAAACAGAGGGTAAAATAGAAATTGACAGAATCCACCAAGCTCCTCTGGAAAGAGATCCAACAAAACAACTCCCACGAATATTATAGCCAAGTTCTAAAACTCCCAAGTCAAAGGGAACATATTAAAGCAGCCAGAAGGACACAATTCAAATATAGTGGAGCTACAGTCAGGATCCCACAGGATTTAGCAGCATCCACATTAAAGGTTCATAGGTTTGGAATATAATATTCCAGAAGGCAAATGAGCTTGGAATTCAACCAAGAATCAACTACCCAGCAAAACTGAACATCTTTGTCCAAGGGAAAAGATGGATTTTCAGTGAAATAAGGAAATTTCAAATGTTTGTATTGAAATGACCAGATAGTTTAATCTTCTAGTGTAGGACTCAGTGAACTAGAAGGGTAAGTTATGAGGTATTTAATGATGATGAATTGCATGTCTGCATGGAATGATGATACTGATAATATTCATATAAACCTCATTTAATAGAGCAGGTTGAAGGAAATTTTATAGATGAGGCACAAGAAAGATTTGAATTTGAAGATGTAATATATTTTAAAAATGGAGTCCATGGGTGAAAGGGAATTTTCCTGGGAGTAAGAGAAAGGAGAGGTAGAATAGTCTAAGTTATTTCACATATAAGATATTTCATTCAGCTTTTGCAATGGTATGGAAGGGGGGAGGTGAGGGGAAATGACAGAGCCTTCATTCTCATAGGAAATGGCTCTGAGAGGAAATTGCATACACACTTAATAGGGTATAGGCATCTAGAAGAACAAGGAGAGAAGGGGGATAGGGGGAGGGGCAGGGGAATGTGGGTGATAGAGGAGATGGTTGATCATGGGAGAGGATAGTCAGATATAATGCATTTTCTTTTTTTACTATTTGCAAGGTAGTGGGATTGGGTAACCTGTCTGGGACCATGGGGCTGGGTTATTGCTGGGTATCTAGGGAAGGATATGGGCTTGTGGTCTCTTGACCCCAGGGCCAGTGCTCTCTCTCCATTCTGTCACTTTGTTTCCCCGCAGCACATTTTTGAAGAGTGTCAGAGTGAAAAGAATGAGAAAATATAATAGATGGTAGTGGGGAGTAATGGATGGAGGGAATTACAATAAGCAACAGCAGCTGTGGAAAAATATGGATGTAACTGCTCTGATGGACTTATGATAAAGAAGGTGATCCACTCTGTGATAGAGCTGATAGTACCAGAACACATATTTTGTTCTTTGTTTTACTTTATTCCTCATGAAGTTTTCCATTTTTCTGGGGGGAGGGGTTATTATGTTTATTCTTAAACAAGAATATTTTAGTAATGTGTAAATAAATTCAAGGAAAAGGAAAAAAAGCTTAGCAAAAAGAAGCAAAAAATTGACAAGAAAAAAACTCCTTCAACATTTTAATTGGGCAAATAGAAGAAGAAAGCAATTCCTTCAAAAATAAAGTCGCACCTGGGAAAAAAAGAAAATAGTGACTCTAAAGATAGGGTTGGTCAAATGAAAAATAAGATGCATAAGTTAATTGAAGAAAATAGACTTGCCAAGGCTCACACAGCTATTTAATGTTTGAGGCTAGATATGAATTCACGAACAACTCTTGAACACTGACTTCTTAGCACTCCATACATTCTGTCACCTACTTGCCCTATTATATCAGTAAGATTGAATTTAAAAAGGCTTGATAGCTGATTCATAGCTTAAAGTTACTTGGTGTAGGTTATTAATTTTGAATTTTTTTATTTTTAAAATGGAAATAAAAGTGTTAATTTACCTGGGAGTTCTGATTTGATGTTTCAATGTCATTTAACTCTCTTTTTCCAGAAATGACATTCTTTATACTAAAAAATGACCAGATGATTGTGAGGTTCAAATGAGATTATGGATCTAAAGACCTTTACAAATTTAAAGCACTATATGTATATATTTTGTATAAATATGTATATATATATATATATATATTTACACACAGAGTCATTGTAAATATATATACATATTTACACAAAGAAACGTTATAAATATATCTGTGTGTGTGTGTGTAGTTGTTAATAATGGCAATAATCCTGTTATGACTTCATTCATAAAACCTTGTACTGAGATATACACACATACAAACACATACACCAGCGGCAGCAACAAAATTAAAAAAAAATAGAAAACTAGGAAGTAGAAGGTTATAATCTTCCCCTCAGATCTGCATTTGAATGAGGATTAATGAACTAATATAGTACCTCCTGTGATGAAAATTCATAATTTAAACATGTTTGTTAATACAACTGTTGGAATTTTGATCATTGTGGGGAAGCTTTGCTTAAAAAAAGCAATATGGTATATCAAGTGCAATTAACATTTTTTAATTTCTTTATTTTTGAAAGGATAATTAGTGCTCCTACAATATTTTCTATCTTTTATTTGAACCACAAAGAAGATTTATTTGCCTCTGGTGAAATTTAAATTCCAGTTGTCCCTAATGTACAATCAGTTGTCTTATTGCATACTAATTCTCTCTATTCCATACAAGAAAGTTTTATTCCTACAAATTCTCCTTTTACAAAATCACAGATTCATAGAATTTTTAATTTAGAAAAGAATTTCAAGTGTATTTAGTGCCATCTTTAACTGAAAAAAAATCCTGCAAAACATATTCAGCAAGTAATCATCCAACTTTTGCTTAAAAATCTCAAATGGCATTAAGTCTACTACTTCCTGGGAAGTGCTTTTTATTTTTGGATAGCTCTAAGTATTGGAAAGTCTTTCCTTACACTAATCCTAAATTTGTTTTTGGACTTTTTAAATGACATTGTTCTTCCAGGCTAGTTCTGCTTCCTAGGGCAAGGCTGAAGTACAACAAGTCTAATTCTTCTCTCATTTAAAATCTTCAAATATATCTTTTTTTTCTCCCCCCATCCAGTCTTATTATCTTAGGAGCTAAACACTCCAAGCTGCAACAAATACTGTTTTTGGTTTGAATTCATGGCCCTCTACAATTCTGTTTTCCAGTCCCTGGCCATCCTCCAGCACATCAAGATCTTTCTTAAATTGTAAACTTTGCAATTTCTCATATGGTATGACCAAGGTAGAGAATGATAATATTACATTCTTGTACACTCTGCCTTTCTTCCAGCAGCCTAAGTTTGCTTTTAGCTTTCTCAACTTTTATATTCTACTGTTGACTCATTTTGAACTTGCTGCCCACTAAAATCCCCAGAGCCTTTTCAGAAAAAAGGAAAAAAAAGAGCAAACTACTTTCTAGCCTTCCCTCTGTATCCTAGTAGTAGAGTATTATACTTTTATCTTTATTTTTGTGAAATTTTTCTGTTTTAGATTTGATCTGTTTTAAGTGCTTTGATAGTTCAAAATAGAAAAATATAATTAAAAAAAGAATTACATTAATAATAACCAACTAGCACTTATATAGTGCTTTAAGGTTTGCAAAACACTTATCTTATTTCATCCTTGCAACAAACCTGAGACTTATGTACTACTATTATTGAGGAAAGTGAGGCACAGAAACCTTTGCAACTTACCCAGTATCATATGCTAGTAAGTATCTGCAACAAGATTTGAACCTAGGACTTCCTGAGTCCAAGTTCTTTTGTCTATCTACTGCACTATCTTAATAGCCTAGGTTGACTTCAGATGATGTGGTCATTTGATAAATATGACATATCTCCCTTTCCTAAATCATGAAGAGATTAATATCACAAAATCAAGTGCAAATGAACAATATTATAGTGGAGACTTCTTTCAAGTTTATATTGAAACACTTGTGACTATTGCTTGCATATAGTCATTCAATAAACTCATTGTTATTCTTTTATTCCCTCCTTTGGTCACATCTCAAAAACTTTTCCACAAGTTCTTAGTAATATGTTTTCATGCACACATGTTTCTCTAACTTTCCATAATATCCAGTCAAGTATTTTGGGCATAAACATAATGTTCAGTTAATGTAATTAGTTCCCTCATTGATCAATATAAGATTAACAGAATATAATAATAACCTAGCCATATACTGAACCAATCAAGAGTCCTTCATTATTGACTGGTAACTGCTTTGGCCTCTTACCTGAGGATCAACAAACCAAAAAGTAGTCAGGTCAAAAGGGAGAAAAAAATTGCAAATCTGAGATTCCTTGTTGTAAATTCCAACTCTTGCTCTATGGAATTAAACTTTGAAAAAGGTAGCTGGTTTATTTAATTGCTGTGCATTGCATAGGGAACTAGGTGAATTCTAAGTCAATGGATGCTCAAATTTTATGAGGCTTTACAGATGAAAAACAGCACCTGAAATTGAGACCATAATAAATAGCTAACCAGCACAGATGGAGGGGCTTCAGTAAAATACATGTTTGTGCTTAACATTTCAATTAATAAATTAGTATTTGCTCACTACCCAGGTGGTTTGGAAGATGGGTTCTGCATTAATTTAAATTAATATTCTGTAATTTTCTCTTGGCATTTATTTCTGACATTATATAAGCCTATCCCTTCTCTGATTTGTGCCACCATACCCACCCCAGGATCATTGGTTCTGCATTGCAGATGAATTTTCTTCTCTAATATCCCTGGTTCACCAATTCACAGGAACAAAGACCTAGCTTCAGCTCTCCACTCCATTCTCAATCCTACACAATCCACAGAAGTATTACTGCCTACTTCTTTCCCCACCCCAGACTATGTGAAAGGCATTAGTCATAAAGTATTGTTGAGTTGACAGGTTTGAAGTTGCTGCTGACACTGTAGAAAAAGGCTTCCCAAAAGGTTAAAACCTACATTTTATCAAAGAAAACAGTAATGGAAGATTTGAACTTCTGTGTCTTAAATTACAGCTCGTGGAGAGACTATCCTGAATCACTTAATCCTTGTAATACCATTTAATTTTAGCTTTTATATCTGCATCTGCTCATACAAAGTCTGCATCAAACTCCAAATCCAAGAACTATTAAAATTCTTTGTAGGACTGATAGACCAAACTGGGAGGTGGGAAAAGATTCAGAAAATAAGAAGAATCAGGATCACCTGAGCCCAGGAGGTACAAAAGCTCAGTTCCTTATACTTTCTACTTTAATGCTTCTCACTCACAGGTCTTTTTCTAACACCAGGGTGCTTCTCATACAGAGGAAGAAAATGGTGTCAGGAAAGCAAATATGTTGATATAATTATTTTTTTAAGCTGCTGAGTCTATTGATTGAGACTGTCATAGGGAAAATACTTGAGTAGCTGTTGTACCACATGACTTTGAAATCAATTATACTTGAGTTCTTGTCTCCTGTGACAAAACTAATGGATTTGATTGATCTGTTTGGTGTAAGGTAAGTACTTACTTTAATAGTAACTGTAATGGTTTGATTTTGTTATGTTACCAGTAGGCTGTGTGAGAAAGGAGCTGGCAAGTGAGTATGATAGAGTTTGTATCACTCTGAAGTAGAAAAAGCCATGAAAAATGTCAACCATTCCACACTTTGGCCCCCTGGGATAGATGAGAGACCTAGGAAATTAAAGAGGCATGAGTCAGTGAAATAAAAAACATCAAGTTTTCCTCCTCCACAACAATAGAGAAAAATCTCAAGAAAAATGCAGTTAGTTACAGAATTCAAAGAATATTTTTGGGGGGAGGCACTGAAAGCTATATCCTTCCCCTTTTTTCAAATTATTTTAAAATAATATCCCAATAAAAATAAAACCATTTGACTGAATTCTTCCAAGGTTTCCTGGCTTTATTAAATAAAAATAGATTCAGAATAATGACATTGTGCTTAGGGAGAGAGCAGAGAAATACAATTTTTAGCAAGAGGCAGCAACAATATACCATGGTTGTATGGAAATTCTCCAAGCATTATCTGTGTCTGCTACACCCTGATGATATGTAAGATATATATCAGCAGATCATGGCAGTAGGTCAGACCTATGAAAATAATCACTGAAACCAATTCTGATTTAAATATTAAAAACCTCAATTAAACAAAGAAAAAGTTCTCCTAATATCAAACTCCAACTGGCAAAATGAATAATAGTGGCTTCAATAAATATTTTGGCATACTTCTCTCTGAAGGAAAGAGGTGATGGAGAACAAACATAAAATATGGAAAATATTAGGCAAAAATAATTTTTTGATTATTTTATTGCGTATGACTGTTTCAAGTCTGTCAGTTTGTCAATAAGCATTTATTAAGCACCTGACATTTGCCAGGCACTATGAAAAAAAGTAAAGATTTTGGGGAGATTCACTGGGAAAATACAGTAATGTGAAAACACTATTTTCATAAAACATTTATTTCAATATTAAAACATCTTTATAATACTAATAATATTATAAATATAAATATAAATAATATAAAATTTCCAGTTCTTTTTTGTGTTTTCATATGTATGTCTGTTTGAGTGTGTGAGTTTTTGTGGTTCTTTGTACATAGCTATCTAGAATTCAATGCTCTAAATACGCTCTACAGAAATGTTATCCATATTTTTTCTAACCTAATTCTCCTTCCTTAATATCTTTATCTTAGTACAAATAATTAAACATTTATTTTTCGCAATCAGTATCTTCCTTGTCTTTATGACATGTATTTAATAAAAACTGACATTTATATAGCACTTTATGATCTTCAAAGTTTCTTTTACCTACCATATCATTGAGCCTTGGAGTTACTCTATGATGTTGATACTCCCTATATTATCATTATCATTTTACAAAGAATTAGACTAAGGATAAATGGATTGTTTGTTGTTATACATCTGGAAGCAGAATTTGAACCTAAATCTTTATTTCTCTAACATTTCTGCATTAGACATGACCATCTGTCAGAAAACAATTTGAATTTGATCCTTGTATCAAGTGTTTACAAATAAAAATGTCATGAGCTATAACTTTATATAGAGGACAATTTCATCCTCTTTTGAAAGAATTAGCTATCATCAGGATGTGAAGAAACCAGATTCAGGCGTTACATATAATCTCTAAACATGAAACAGGAATGTAACTTTACAGTTGCCAGTATCAGTTTCCTCCTAGCATTAAGCTTGGAAATGCATTTGGTAAAAGAGACCAGATAAGAATCTTTTGTCATAAATCTTTTTAAGAAATCTCCCTATTCATACACTTCTTTATAAATAACTCAGGGAGTGTCCATCAATTGGGGAATGGTTAAACAAGTTATGTTGGAATATTAATGTACTATAAAAAAATCATAAATGTTAATGGTTTGGAATGGTATGGAATGGTATTGAATGACTTATAGGAACTGATGCTGAGCAAAGGGAGCAAAACCAAGAGAACAATGTACACATTAACAACAATATTGTGAGATGATCAACCCTGATGGATGCAGCTGCTCTCAGCATTTCAGAGAAGTAGCACAACCATATTACACCAGCTATGGACAATGCTATCCCCATCCAGAGGAAGAAAAACAAAACAAAACAAAAAAACAAAAAACAAAAAAGCAACCCTTCATAATTAGTTGAATATTTTACAAAAATTATCCCATATGGATCTCTTTCCCTTAAACCTAATTGCCCATACCAAAAATGACTAATCTGTAAACATATTTATCAAAAATCGGCATGTACAATGTTAATCTGACTTTTTACCACTGAAGGGAAGAGAGTGGGAAGGGAGGGGGTGGAAGGAAATTTTGTAACTTAAAAATATTCATATGCGTATGGATGAATATTGAAAAAAATTTCATAAGATGCATTTGGAAAAATAAAATATCAATTAAAAAAATAAACCAGGGTGACATTCCCCATCAATCCATTGACTAGTACATAGAATTCTCTCTGTTAAATAGAAATCTTTCCACTTGCAAAATATTGCATATAATGTAATGCAAATACCATTTGGGCATTCATTAGGAATCCATAAAGAATAAAAACTCAGAGATGCAAATAATTTATTCCTAAATAAAAGTAAACATTGTTCTATAGGAAAAAATGAAAATATTAGTTAAAACTGAATTGTAGTAACCAGTTAACCTAAGATTAATACAAGTTTACCTGTAAATGAAATGTGACAATGCCTTCAAATTTTTTCCTAGTATTCTAGAAAAGAGTAAAAAAATGTATATTTTTTACAGACTGAAGTGTTATCTGCTCACAATAGACTGTATAATAGAAGTTCTTCAAGATATTTTATTTTCAACAATAATAATAATATCAAAGTGGACAGCCATTCAAGTATGGTATGGAACTTATAGGTAAAGATTTTTTAATGAATTTTTTTTTTAAATCATATTTGTTATGTATATTACAATCTTCAAAATGTTACATATTCTGTTGTAATTCTCAGAAATGGCAAAAGAAAGAATTACCTTGCACATGAATATAGAGAAATGACTTGTTGACTAGCTATATGCTCTCCATGTTTAGATTCTGAAATTCACCCTCATTCTATTTAAACAGATTTTTTTAAGGTGGAGGTCAGTGTTCCTGTGGTGTTCCATTGCAATCAGATACCATTCAGCTTTTAAGACATTGTACCATGAAACATAATAAATGTTTAACAGCTTGGTGCCATGTAAACAGAAAAAAAAGATTAAAGTAAAATAATATCATTCCAAATTCTGTTTTTGAGACTGACTGATGAAATCCCTGTCTCCATCTAGACTGGTAAAGTTCACCAAAGTTCCTGTATTGATGGGCTAACCTCACCCAGCTTTTTCTATGTTCTATAATATTTCAGGGCATTGTAGTATGTATGATGAAATTTAAGTTTGGAAGCATTGTAAAAGTGACAGTGAGTGTATTAAAATACTGGGACAGAACTTTATATCTTTTCTGCTTCTGCATAGAACACTTTTCTTCAATTTCTGAATTTGACTTTATGTATGAAGCCTTAAATACCCTGAACCCATTGCATCAGAAGGCAGAGTAAGACCTATAAAATCTCTGGAATCTATGAAACTGTTTTTATTGGGTGGGGGGGGGGAGAAGAGGGGATAGTGTATTGGACAGACAGTATTATATCAAAAAATTTTCAATGAAAATAGTTAATTAATTGCTATCTACTAATAGCAATTATTTCATTCCTCCTTACACCCAACTCTCGAATATCCAAAATTAATTAATTTATCCAACAACAAAAACGAATATCAAGTACCTATTGTGATCAAAGCACTGTTACTTAGACTCTAAGTTGGAGGGCCTTAGAAAACATTAGATGACTTGTTCCTACATGTTTGAAACCAGAAGTGCTGTCAAAGAACATAAAAATGAGAGAATACAAGCAGGAATAAATACAATATACAGAATTAAATGATAAATGAAATAGAATTTTTTTTACATAATGAGAATATACTGTTGTTATTGAATAACCTATCTTAGATGTGGCTGTAGTAACTGAATATGCATATTCTTGTGGTTTCTAACCATTTTGCATATTTAGGATAGTTTTCATATTGCTGTATCTATCTATTTTGGTAAGTCTGTTAGATTACAGTCCTAAAACTAGTCTGTATGCTGGCAAACACAAAATCATTTTCAAACTTCTTATTGGGGTAACTTGCAGCATTATAAATACCATTCTATGGTATCTCTTTACCTCTAAATCTCTCTTAAGCAGACTAGAAAAAAATCTCTCTAAAGGCATTAAATCTATCTTTTTTGCCCATGGAGAACAGCCTTTAAGGATAAAATTTTTAAAGTTCTAAAGGAGAAGATCATTCTTGTTTGAGATGATCAGGAAAGCTGTTAAAGAGGAGAACACATTTGAAATAAACTTTCAATAGATTGATATAAATTCAGCAACAGGGAAAATGTCTTGGTTTTGGTAGAAAAAAGCTCCATAAGAAAGGGTATGATGGCAGGAGACAACAGAATATGTGCAGAAAGAAGAACAAGAGTAAGAAAAATTTGTCTAGAGAATTCAGGACAAAGGACAAAGGACAGGGATATGAGATAACACTTAAGCTATAGCAAGGCAATGTATATGGGGTTTCTGGAATACTAGCAAGGAATAGCATTTTTTTCCATGAAAAAAACTTCAACCTATTAATCCTTAATTTGTAAAGTACAACATAAAATTCTTAAAATATCTACTTTTTGATGTTGAAAGCCCTTCACAATATGTTCCTTTTTAAACTACTTTACTCCCTTCATTCTGTTCCCACCACCATTGTATGTTTACAATGAAGTGACAATACCTTCTTTGTTGCCCAGATTCTGCGTATTTTCACAAGCTACTCCTCATTCTCCTTTATCTGCCTTTTGGCTTTTCTAGTTTCCTTCAAGTGTCAGCTGAAATCTCACCTTCAATCTGCAAGAAGCCTTTCTTAATCCCCTTAACATGAGTCCTTAGGTCTGTTCTTATCTTCAATATGTCTTGTTTTTGCATAATTTTTTCCATGTACTCTTCCCCATTAGACCAAGAGCTCTTTTAGAGAGGAGACATTTAAATCTTTCTTCATATTTCTAGTGTTTACTTAGTATATTGTCTGGCAAAAAGTAGATATTTAAAAATGCTTGTTGATTGAATGATAGCTGGAATTGTCAGAACAATTGTCAGAAAAATTGTCAGAACAATAAGAGGAAGGAAAAAGGTAGATGTAATAGGGTATCAGTATTTTTTTTTATATTTATCTATGTGTGTCTATTACTTAAAGTTATACATCTAATGGACATGATTTGTTATCATTCCTTAAGAGTTTAATAAAACTTTAAATAAGTTATTCTATTATTCTGACAATTTTTCTCTGATATTGATTAGAAACTGAGTGCTTAAGATATCTCAAGTAAAATTTATTCTTGCTAACATATACTGGCCTTGTATATAAAATAAGCTTTTAGATATCATGTGTTTCATCTCTACATATTTTAAAATGATAGAATTTAAATGATTCTTAGATGTAATTCCCTTCAATTCTTTCATTGTAGAGTAGCTAAAAGTGAGGTTCAAAGAAATGAGTTGACTAAAATTCAACTGTTTTTCAATAATTACATGCATAAAAAAGATTTCTGAATCCAATTAAAATATTTTTTTCACTAAATATGTGACTTTAATTTTAATAGAGAGAGGGGCAGAGCCAAGATGGAAACAGGAGAAGAGCCTCTCCTAGGTGTTCTCTCCATAATATTTCAAAAATCATAAAATTATTACTAACCAAATTTTTGAGAGACAGAACTCACAGAAAGATCCAGCGAGACAATTCTCCAGACCAAGGTAACCTGGGAAATAGTGGAAAGACTCTGGTCCACTGGGTTAGAGGGGTGACCCACCAGAGTGAAAGAACTTCAGCCTCCTAGAGGCAGCCCCAGGGTGCCTGGGAGCTGGGCTCAAGGCAGTCGGGGCAATTTCCTGACCTATACCCCAGGGTTCACAAGGCACAACTTGGAATGTCAGAAGGGGACCTCTGCCAGAGGGAGGGTTTGAAGCCCAGACCTCAGGACACTCAGCTAGCAGCAGTGGCTGCAGCAGCCCTGATTCAGGAAATGGAAGTAGGTGGAGGCAGTAAGCAGGAGCCCCCAGGCAACTGAGCCTTGAGTGCTCAGGCTACCAAAGGTAGGGAAATGGAGAGAGACTTCAGAGGCCCTCAGTACCTGAAACAGGACTCTGGGGCTCTGACCACATTCAGATTCTGATCATAGTCTAAGCCCCCCCATAAAACAACAGAGACTCCCCACCTCAGGCCCTTGGCAGAGGGGTACCCTTTACGGACCAGGAGGGAAGACAGAATTTCACACACTGAGATCCTTGGGGGGGTCCCAATAATACACAAAAGCTCAAGAAGCACCATCAAACCAAGCACAGGCTGGGGAATTGAATAAAGAGAGAAAAAAAAAGGAACAGCACTTAGAAATACATTGGCTATGATCCCAAGAAGTATCAAAATTCTCAATCTGAAGATGAGGAATTACAAGCTCCTGCATCTAAAAGCTCCAAGAAAAATGGAAATTGGGCTCCAGGTATGACAAAGTTCAAAAAAAGATTATGAAAATCAATTAAGGGAGATAGAAGAAAAAATGGGAAAAGAAATACGAGAGATGCAGGAAAAACATGACAAAGAAGTCAGCAGCTTAGTCAAGGAGATCCAAAAAAGTGCTAAAGAAAATAACATGTTAAAAACTAGAATAAGTCAAATGGATAAAACAGTTCAAAAAGTTATTGAGGAGAAAAATGCTTTAAAAAGCAGAATTGGACAGATGGAAAAAAGAGATAAGAAAGCTCTCTGAAGAAAGAAAAACCTTCAGATGTAGAATGCAGCTAAAGAAAGCTGTTGACTATACAAGAAGTCAAGGCACAATACTTCAACACGAAAAGAATGAAAAATTAGATGAAATGAAACATCTCATTATAAAAACAACTGACTGATCTGGAAAACAGACTCACAAATATAATTTAAAAATTATTGGACTACCTGAAAGTCATGATCAGGAAAAGAGCCTTGATTTCATTTTTAAAGAATTCCTACAGGAAAATTGCCTAGATATCCTAGAAGTAGAGGGAAAAATAGAAATTGAGAGAATCCACAATCTCCCCCAGAAAGAAATGCAAAAAAAAAAAAAACCCAGGAATATTATAGCCAAGTTCCAGAATTCTAGAACTCCCAAGTCAAAGAGAAAATATTACAAGCATCCAGAAGGACACAATTCAAATATCATGGAACTGCAATCAAGTTCACACAGGAATTAGCAGAAACTACATTAAAAGCTCATAGAGCTTGGAACATAATATTCCAGAAGGCAAAAGAGCTCAGAATGCAACCGAGAATCAACTATCCAGCAAAACTGAACATCCTCTTCCAGGGAAAAAGATGGACTTTCAATGAACCAGGGTAATTTCAATTGTTCCTGTTGAAACTTCCAGAGCTGAACAGAAAGTACAGGACTCAGGTGAACAATAGAGAGTGAAGGAGAAAGGGGAATATATGAGGGACTTAATGATAATGTACTGCATGTGGGAAGTGGATACTGATAATACTCATATGAACTTTCTCATTTAAAAGAGCAGGTAGAGGGAGCTTTTATAGATGAAGCACAGGAGAGAGCTTAATTTGAAGATATAATATATTGTAAAAATGGAGTCAATGGCTAAAAGGGAAATGTAATGGGAGTAATAGAAAGGAGAGGTGGAATAGTCTAAGATATTAAATATAATAAGTTTTTTATTGTAATGAACTATTGCAATGATATGGAAGGGGGGAAGGCAAAGGGGCAAGGGGAATGAGGGAACCTTTACTTTCATCAGAGGTGGGTCAGAGAGGAAACAGCATATATTTATATATATATATATATATATATATATATATATATATATATATATACTCAATAGGATATAGACATCTAGAGGAAAAAGGAGAGAAGGGGGACAGGGGGAAGGGGAGGATGTAGGTGATGGAGGAGAGGGTGGACTGTGGGAAAGAGTGGTCAGATAAAACACATTTTCTTTTTTACTTTTTGCAAGGGGCTGGAATTGGATGGCCTGGGCGGGACCACAAGACCTGGTAGTTGCTGGGCATTATGGTTGGTATGTAAGCTTGTGCCTCTTGGGCCCAGGGCCTGTGATCAGTCTGCTGTATCACTCAGCCACCCTACAGCACATTTAAGAAGAGGAACAGAGTGAAAGGAGAGAGAAAATATAGTATATGTTAGTAGGGAGGTATGAATGGAGGGAGTTGCAATTAACAATGACAACAGTGGAAAAATATGGAAGTAGCTTTTGTGATGGACTTATCATAAAAAATATGATCCACCTGTTACAGAGCTGGTGGTGTTGGAACACAGACTGAAGCACATTTATTTTTATTTATTTTATTTTTGTATTTTTCTCTTTCCTTTACTTTATTGTCCATGAGGGTCTATATTTTTTGGGGGAGGGTATATTATGTTTACTCTTAAAATATTTTAGTAATGTATAAAAAATCATTTGTACATAAATAAAAATAAATATATTAAAATAATATTAACAGACTATAAAAATAAATACTAGTCTTAAAATTGTCCTGCCCTAAAGTACACACACACACACACACACAAACACACACACACACACACACCCAAAGACAAAAACATACAAGCATAGAGTCAGTCCCAAACCTATGTCATATTTAATTCTATGGAGCAGATGTCAAAGTTACGTTGAAGACTTCTAAGTTCCAAGATTGCCAAAGAATTTCCTTCTTACTTTTATTCTTTCCAAAGGCATGATATGATAAATTAAAAACTGCCTGTTTTCTAGCCACTAATCAGTAAATGTTAAATATCCCTAGCCCACATTTATATCAACTGCTCCTATTTTGCTATAAATCAGTGATAATACATAATTATGTCTCCAATGACAATCACTTAATATAATTGGGAGTAAATATATCCAATTGCTGTCTAAAATATGGTTATAGACATTTTCTTGCTTCCTTAGACAGATAAACCTCTCATTAAGCTACTCTCCAAAAAGGATGAACTGTGTCTAACATGGGAGAAATCTGAAATACAAAAAAAAAATAATAATGGTTTTCAAGGGAAAATATTTTTCTACAATTTAAACTCAGTTATCATTGGAAAGTTTTCTCTATGATCATATGCTGTCCATAAAGAGCCATATTTGAAACCATGGCTCCAGTTTTTCAACTTATATGCAAAGCATGCGAAATGGATGATTATTTCTTCTTATTTTTCCTGCTCTTCTGAGAAGTGATTACTTATAGTCATGACCCACTCCAAACCGCTTAAACTTGCAGAAGGTAATGTCTTGTACTGTGTTATGACCCATTCCATCATAAGGCAGAGGAAGAATATGTGAAGATTTGTTTCTTTAGGTTGTCCTACCAGTTTCTTTTCCTGCCCTATATCCTGAACTTCCTGTGAGCTAACCTTATCTAGATATACAACCATCCCCTCAAATTTACTATGTGTCAAATGGAATTTAATATGTGTCCCCTAATAACTCCATTTTTTATGATTCCTTTATTTTTTTATTTATAGTGCTGACCATTTTCCTAATTATCCATTCTCAGCCTTATCATCTCATCTATTTAATTAAATTCTTTAAATTTTTATAGTCTATATTTTTTCATTATTTCAACTCTCATCACCAATCCATTTGTTTGATAGTTTAGACATAATGTATTATATAATTCTATGAAAATAGATTCCTCATCAAATTTTGCCTTTTAGTTCCCTTCTGTATCAGATGGTCCTTTTTTTTAAAGTAAAAATATTATTTGTTTACCAATTATATACAATATCCCCTCACATAAGAAGTCTGATAATTATTACATTGTTTCCATGATATTCACTGATCAAAATTGAATGTGTTGAGAGAAAAGTCATATCCTCGAGGAAAGAATAAAATATAAGAGATAACAAAGTAAATAGTTCACAAGATGACTTTTTTAAAAAACTGAAGATAATAGACTTTGGTCTTTGTTTAAACTCCACAGTTCTTTCTCTGGGTACAGATGGTATTCTCCATCACAGGTGATCTAAAATTATCCTTGGTTATTGCATTGATGGAATGAACAAGTCCAATAAGTTTGATCATCACTCCCATATTGCTGTAAGGGTGCACTGTGTTCTTCTGGTTCTGCTCATCTCACATATCATCAGTTCATGCAAGTATTTCCAAGCATCTCTGAATTCCCATACCCCTTGGTTTCTAATAGAACAATAGTGTTCTATAACATACATTTAACACAATTTGTTCAGCCATTCCCCAATTAATGGATATTCACTTGATTTCTAATACTTTGCTATTATAAACAGGGCTGCTATGAATATTTTTGTATAAGTGATGTTTTTACCCATTTGCGTGTTCTCTTCAGGGAATAGACTTAGTTGTAGTAAGGCTGGATCAAAGGGTATACACATTTTTATTGCCTTTTGGGCATAAATCTAGATTGCTATCCAGAAAGTTTGGATGAGTTTGCAGCTCCATTAACAATGTATTAGTGTCCCCGATTTCCCATATCTCTTCCAACACTGAACATTGTCCTTTCTGGTCATGACCAATCAGATAGGTGTGAAATGGCACCTCAGAGGTGCTTTAATTTACATTTGTCTAATCAGTAATGATTTAGAGCAGTTATTCATATGATTATGAATAGCTTTGATTTCCTCATCTGTGAATTGCCTTTGCATATCCTTTGACCATTTGTCAATTGGGGAATGGCTTGGGTTTTATTTTAAATAAATTTGATTCAATTCTATATATTTTAGAAATGAATACTTTGTCAGAAACACTAGTAAAATTATTTACCTATTTTCTACATTTATTTTGATCTTGTTACAATGATTTTGTCTGTGCAATAGTTTTTTAATTTAATGTAATCATAATTATCTAGTTTGTTTTTAATGATGTTCTCCATCTCTTTTTTGGTCATAAACTGCATCCCTTTCCATAGATCTGACAAGTACACTATTCCTTGATCTCCTAATTTGCTTATAATATTGTCTTTTATGTCTATATCCTGTACGCTTTTCGATCTTATCTTGGTATAGGTTATGAGATGTTGATCTAATCCTTGTTTCTGACATACTAGCTTCCAATTTTCCCAGATTTTTTATTGAAGAAAGAGTTCTTACCCCAGAAGTTGAACTCTTTTGGTTTACCAAATAGCAGATTCCTATAATCATTTCCTGTTGTTTTTCTTTTTCATCTAGTATATTCCATTGATTCATTAGTCTATTTCTTAGCCAGTACCAGACAGTTTTGATGGTTGGTGCTTTATAATATAATTTTAGTTCTGGTAAGGCTAAGTCACCTTCTTTTGTACTTTTTTTGATTAAATCTCTTGATAATTTTTACTTTTTTAATTCTTGGGGTTATCTTTTTTCCTAGCTCATTAAAGTAAGTTTTGAAAGTTTGATTGGTAAGGTACTAAATAAGTAGTTTAATTTAGGTAGAATTGCCATTTTTATTACATTAAATCAGCCTATCATGAACAGTTGATTATTTGCCCAGTTATTTAAATCTGATTTTTTATTTGTGCGAGAAGTGTTTTGAAGTTATTTTTATAGAGTTTCTGAGTCTGCATTGGCAGATACATTCCCCAGTACCTTATAATGTCTATAAGTTACTTTCAATGGGATTTCTTTCTAGCTTTTGCAGTGGTATCTTGATAGTAATATATAGAAATGCTTAGGATTTATGTGAGTTTATTTTACATCTGTGATTTTAATAAAGTTGCTAATTGTTTCTAGTAGTTTTTAGATGATTTTCTAGGATTCTCTAAGTATACCATCATGTCATCTGCAAAGACTGTGAATTTTGCTTCTTCCTGCCCAATTCTAATTGCTTCAATTTCTTTTTCTTCTCTTATTGTTGAAGCTAATTTTTTAAATGCAATATTGAATATTAGTGGTGATACTGGGCAATCTTGTCTTATCCCTGATCTCATTTGGAATGCTTCTAGCTTATCCCCACTGCATATAAAGATTTTTGAAGGTTTCAGATAAATATTGCTTATTATTCTTAGGAACAATCCATTTATTCCTATGCTCACTAGTGTTTTTAGGGGTAATGGGTGCTTTATTTTGATAAAAGGGCTTCTCAGCATCTATTGAGATAATCATATGATTTCTGTTAGGTTTTTTAATTGATATAGTCAATTATACTAACAATTTTCCTAATCTTGGGATAATCCTGAGATAAATACTGCTTGGTCAAAGTATATTATCCTAGTTATAACTTGCTATAGATTTTTCCATGTATATTCATTATATATTCATACATATACATATATGTATATTATATAATATATATATATATATATATATATATAATTTTTTCTCTGTTTTGACTCTTCCTGGTTTAAGTTTCTGCATTATATTTGTGTCATAGAAGGAGTTAAGCAGAGTTTCACCTTCACCTACTTTCCCAAAGAAGTTATATACAATTAGAACGAGTTGTTCCTTAAATGATTGATCAAATTTACTTGTTAATCCTTCTGGCCCTGGAGATTTTTTTATTAGAGAGTTCAATAATGACTTGTTGAATTTCTTTTTCTGAGAAAAGGTTATTTATGTATTTAATTTACCCTTCATTTAACCTGGGCAACATATTTTTTTTAAAATATTCATCTATTTCAATTAGATTATCAAATTTATTGGCAGACAATTGGGTGAAATAATTATGAATTATTACTTTAATTTCCTCCTTATTGGAGGAAGTGAGTTCACCTTTTCCATTTATGATAATAGCATTTTGGTTTTCTTCTTTTTTTTTTAAATAAAATTAACCAATAGTTCAAGTATTTTTTTTCATAAAACCAACTTTTGGTTTTATTTATTCATTAGTTTTCTTGCTTTTGATTTTATTAATTTCTCTTTTGAGTTTTATAATTTTTAATTTGATATTTCATTGGGGGGGTAAATTTGTTCTTTCTCTAAACTTTTTTATTTGCATGCCTAGTTCATTGATTTCTCTTTCTCTATTTTATTCATGTAAGCATTTAAAGATATATTATATCCCCTAACAACTGCCTTGATTATATCCCATGAGTTTTGGTATTTTGTCTCATTATTGACATTAGGCAGGATGAGAGCATTAATTCTATCTATAATTTGGTGTTGGATCAACTCATTCTTTTTTTTATGTCTCCCCCCCCATGTTCATACATTTGTTCATGCATATTTCCAGGTTACACAATTTACACAATTTCTCTCTACCCTTCTTAACACCCCCCCCCCCCAGAAGGGAACAGTCAGGTTAGGATTTTACATATATATTTTGTTAGATATATTTACAAATTATTAATTTGTAACATCAGGAATTAGGATTAAGGGAGACAGAAACATAAGGGATAATTTTTATAATGTATTCATCAGATTCTGTAGGGGTGTTTTACTTTTTCTGTGTGTTTTGTTTTGTTTTGTTTTTCTTCCTCTGGATGGAAATAATATAGACCATTCCCAGTCTCATATTGGTTGTTATGGATCTTTGGACTGTTGATTCAATTAAGGTTGTTCATCTCATAATTTTGTTGAAGTACACATTGCTCTCTTGGTACTACTCCCTTTGCTCAGCATCAGACCTTTTAAGTCGTTCCATGCTTCTCTAGAGTCTGACAATTTATGGTTTCTAATACAACAATAATATTCCAAAGTATTCATGTACAGTTAATTATTTAGCCATTCCCCAACTTATAGGCATCTCCTCAATTTCCAAGTATTTGCCACTACAAAAAAGAGCTGGCATGAATATTTTAGAACGTGTAGAACGTTTCCCATTTTTTACAATTTCTTCTGGATATAGTGCTAGAATTGGAATTGCTGGGTCAAAGGGTATGGATAGTTTCATTGCTCTTTAGACATAGTTCCATATTGCTCTCCAGAAAGGTTGGATCCATCCACTACTCCACCAGCAATGCATCAATGTCCCAGTACCCCCACAACTTCTCCAACATTGATCATCTTCCCTTTTTCTCATGTGGGTTAATCTAATCAGTGTGAGATGATACATCATTGTTTTAATTTGTCTTTCCCTAGTCAATAGTGATTTGGAGAATTTTTTCATATGCATACATATATATATATATATATATATATATATATATATATATAGCTTTAATTTCTTGTTTTGAAAAATGTCTGTTCATATCCTTGGACTATTTATCAATTGGAGAATGACTTGTGACCTAATTTGATGGAAGTCTCTATATATCTTAGAAGTGAGACCATCATCAGAACTCCTGATTGTGAAGATTGTTTCCCAGATTTCTGCTTTTCTTCTAATTTTGGCAGCATTGATTTTATTAATACAAAAACATTTTAATGTATTATAGTAAATACATTCCTTTTTAAAGTTTATTATAATCTCTAATTCTTCCTTGGTCATAAATTTTTCCCTTTTCCACAGATAAGATATATAGCCTATTTTTTCGTGTATTAATTCATCTATGTTATGGCTCTTTATGTCTAAATCCTATACACATTTTGACCTTATTTTTATGTATGGTATGAGATGTGGATCTATGCCTAGTTTTTGTCATACTGTTTTCCAACTTTCCCAACAATTTTTGCCAGTGAGTCTATATTGCAGAGGCTGATATCTTTGGGTTTTTCAAATGGTAGATTGCTGTAATCATTTACTGCAGTTTCTTTTGAACCTATCCTAATTCACTGATCCATTACTCTATTTCTTAACCAGTACCGCTAAGTTTTGATGGCTGCTATTTTATAGTATAGTTTTTGTTCTAGTAGATCTAGGCAACCTTCCTTCACATTTTGTTTTCATTGCTTTTCTTGAACTTTTGTTGCTCCAGATGATTTTGTTACTATTACCAAGTAGTTATTTGGTAGTTTGATTGGTATGCCAGTGAATAAGTAGCTTAATTTGGATGGAATTTTTATTTTTTAAATATTAGTTTGAACTAACCATGAGCATTTGACATTTTCCCAATTATTTAGACCTGACTTTATGTGGGTTGGGAATGTTTTATAATTGTGTTTATATAGTTTCTGAGTTTGTCTTGGGAGATACATTTCCAAGATTTTAATGTTGTCTGTGGTCACTTTAAATGGAATATCTCTATCTCTTGCTCTTTGACTTTATTGTTCATATACAGAAATATGGATGATTTATGTGTTTATTTTATATCCTGCTACTTTGCTGAATTTCTTGTTTCAAAGAGTGTTTTAGATGATTTTCTTGGGTTCTCTAGATATATCATCATATCCCTGCAAATAGTGAAAATTTGCTTTCTCATTGCCAGTTCTTATTGCTTCAGTTTCCTTTTCTTCTCTTAATGCTACTGCTAGCATATCCAATTCTGTATTGAATAGTAATGGTGATAATGAACATCTACTTTTTATCCCTGAATTTATTGGGAATACTGTGAGTATATATTCCTACTAAATATAATATTTCTTAATAGTTTTTATAAGCTACTATTTATTATTTTAAGGAAAACTCATTTCCCCCCCCCCAAACTTTCTAGTGTTCCTAATAGGAATGGATGTTGCATTTTATCAAATACATTTTTCAGTATCTATTTTGATAGTCATATGATTTCTTTGGTTTTCCTATTGATTTATTTAATTATGTTGAGTGTTTTCCTAATGCTGAACCATCCCTGCCTCCCTGTTATAAATCCAACCTGATCATAGTGTGTTATTCTGGTAATAACTTGCTGTAGTCCCATTGTTAAAGTTTTATTTAGATCAGGAAAGTAGCTTTGAATTTTCTCTTTAATTTCCTCCTCATTGGTTGTTTGTTCACCCTTGTTATTTTTGATACGGGAAATATGGTCATCTTCTTTCTTTTTTTTAAATCAGATTAACCAGAGGTTTGTCTATTTTATTGCCTTTTTCATAAAAGTAACTCTTAGTTTTATTTATGAGATCAGTGGTTTTCTTGTTTTCCATTTTATTAAACTCTCCCTTGATTTTCAGAATTTCTAACTTGGTATTTAATTATTTAATTGGGTTCTTTAATTTGATCTTTTTTCTAGTTTTTTTCCAGACCCAATTCATTGATCTCTTCTTTCTCTATTTAATTTATATATGCAATTAGAAATATAGTTTCTTCTCTAATGTGTTTTTGCTGCATACCATAAATTTTGGTATGATGTCTCATTATAATCATTTTCTTGGATACAATTATTGATTATTTTTATTATTTTCTGTTTGATACACACATTTTTAAAGATAAAGTCATTTAATTTCCAATTAGTTCTTGGTTTATCTTTTCTTGACCCTTTATTACATGTAATTTTTATTGCATCATGGTCTAAGAAGTGTGAATCTATTATTTCTTCCTTTCTGTAGTTGAATTTAAGGATTTTTGTGCCTTAGTACATGCTCAATTTTGGGGAAGGTTCCAAGTACTGTTGAGAAAAAAGTATATTCTTTTTTTACCCCCCATTAGGTTTTCTCCAGATGTCTAACAGATCTAGGTTTTCTAAGATTTCATTCACCTTCTTAACCTTTTTCTCATTTATTATGTTGTTTTGTGTTGTTGTCTAGTTCTGAGAGAGCGAGATTGTGGTCTCCCATTATTAAAGTTTTGCTGTGTATTTCTCCTTGTAATTCACTCTAGAAATCTGGATGCTACTCCACTAGCTACATACATGTTTAGTAATGATATAGTTTCATTCCCAAAGGTGCCTTTTACGAAGATGCAGTTTCCTTCCTTATCCATTTTAAGGAGATTGATTCTTGCTTTTAGTTTTTCTCAGATTTGGATGGCTACCCCAGATTTTTTTTACTTCTGCTGAGGCATAATATTTTACCTTTAACCTTTACCCTGTGTGTGGATCTCTGGTTCAAATGTGTTTCTTGCAAACATAAAAATTATAAATCTTTGTGTCTCTTCCCTTGGTGCTCTAATATTATTATCAGGGATCATCAGTCATAGTTTGATTATTCAGTTGCTTGATTAGCTCCTATTTTTATCAAGATATCATCATAGATTGCTTACTTGATTGCTTCATAAGCAATATTGACTCAAATTGCATCCAGTTATAATTATAATCATTTTTTGCCTTACTCCCATTTCAAGTATTTTTCAAATATACACAGTTCTCCTTAAAAGCCAAAGTATCATCCAAAGTCATATCATTTCTTGAACTATTTGTGCCCATCTTCCAGGTCTATTTTTCTTTCACACTTTACCCTCCCCCCACCCCGTTCCCCACCCAGGTTATTTAACATCTTGTGAAGTAAAGCAAGGCATATTCTGCCTCCCACTTTACTCACCTCCCAGGGTACTTAGCCCCTTGTTAACTGAAGCACTGGATGCTGATATGTTTAACTGTAAGAACCATGAAGGTCTCTGAGTACAGGGCTGCTCTGAAGGCCTCACTGAGAATTTTACAAATGATTATAAATAATAGACACAGTGTCTCAGGTCCTTGCAGTTTATGATGCCTTCATAAGACAAGGTGATTAAAGTGAATCAAAGTATGAGACATTTAAATTCAACACTCCTTTTTCTTAAGGGTGTTTTGTCTCAAACATAGTGATGTGATCTTGGACCTCTTCAATTGAGAGATAAGACACAATTATGTATTCTTTGGGTTCATTCTCTTCAATTTTATTCTACCCTGTAATTTTCCTTCTAGAAGTAAATTTCTAAAGAATTAAAATAGTTATAACTTCCCTTTTGAGGACCAACATTTGTTTAAGATAATTTTGTTTTCTCCCTTCTCTTTTTCATTTACCTTTTTATGTAGCTCTTCAGTCATGAATTTGGCCATTGAATTCTCTGTTCACTTGTGGTCTTTGTGTCAGGAAATTCTGCAAGTCCTGTTTTGGACTCTGCATCCATCATTTTCACTGACAGTATATGCTGAATTTTGCAGTACATTCTAGATTGTAATCCTAGGTCTCTGCAAGATGTTATACCAGTTCTTCTGATCCTTCATTTTTGAGGCTGTTAGTCTGATTGTGTTCCCTTACTATTCAAATTGTTATTCTTTTGCTGCTTGCAATATTCTCATTTTTATTTGAGGTTTCTGGAATTTGCTTTTCTTTTTATGTGTCTAGGTGTATAGACTATTTCACTATGACAATATCGCTGATGAATCATGGTGGCACAGAGATGACTTTATGTACTTACAGTGTACAACAGTGTATTACTATTTATTCCATCTTCTATAAAGTGTAGTTCTATAACTCTTGAGTAGAAAATAGCAGATAATCATCTGAGAATGGTTCAGTATAAGTCCATAAAATATTATTCATAGTGAAAAGACCAGGGAATTTATATTTTGGAAACAAACTTATTATACTGAATGTTAATGATTAACCTATATTAATATATCTTATTATACTTGTAATATATTGATAATATGAGTATTTTATATAGTATATAAAGCTATTTTAAGTTGTGGTCATTATAAAATCTACGTAGGTGTGCAAAACTCTGGTCCAGGATATTTTAAGATATGCAAAGTCTACATAATTGTAAGAATTTTGATTCCAGTTCTGAATACTTTGCAAAGTATCTTGAAAAATTATGCCTGGGTTTCTGGTCAAGATGATGGAGAGAAGCCAGGTCCTGTGCTAAGTTCTGCTGATCTTCTCTCATAAATAATATGAAACAAATCTATTAATGGAAATCCTATTGACAAAATCCAGAAAGAGAAGCTAGAAAAACAACACATACCTCAATGTCTGTCTTTGAGGATCAGGGGAGTGGCCAGTACAGAGTGCCAGCAGTCAGTGGGGGAGGGGCAAGAAGTGGACTAATCTAAGATCAGCCCTAGGGACGTTCTCTGTGGGAAACACTTTGCTGTGGGAAACACTTTGCTCTGAGAAACAAGCAGAGAATGGAGACCTGGCCATGGGACTAACAGTCTGGGACTTACAGGAAGGTCTGGGGGTAGGTTGCAGGCTCTAGCATCCCCTACTGGATGGAAGGAGATATTCAATTCAGTGATTAAATTCCAATACCCCCTACTATTTAATCAGTGAGCAAAGCCGTCAGATCACCTACTGGCCAGCTGGAGATATTACACTCAGAAAGTAAGGCCTCTAGGGATCCCAACACCAAACCTCCGTGAATCAGCCCCTCCCCAAAACAAGATCTAAGCAAAATGAAGAAAGGCCAGTGAAAAGGGGGGACCATAGAAAAATTCCTAGAAGGAAAAGATCCTAATTCAGAGAGATGTAGAACTCCTGAGAGGAATATGATTTGGTCACCAGCAACACCTTGCAACAAGAAAACAAATCCTTGGAAGATACAATTGGACAAATGCAAAAAGAAAATAATTCTCTCAAAACTTCAAATGATCAAAGGGAAAAATCTTTTTTTTTAGGTTTTTGCAAGGCAATGGGGTTAAGTGGCTTGCCCAAGTCCACACAGCTATGTCATTATTAAGTGTCTGAGACTGGATTTGAACCCAGGTACTCCTGACTCCAGGGCCAGTGCTCTATCCACTGCACCACCTAGCTGCCCCCCAAAGGGAAAACTCTTACAAAAATAGAATTGAACAATTGGAAAAATTGGAAAAGGAGTCACAGAAAGGTCAATGAAGAAAATTCTTCCCTAAAACAAAAAGAATGGAATCTATGGAAACCAATGTCTTCATGAGACAATAAGAATTTGTTAAACAAAATTAAAAAATTGAAAAAATAGAAGAAAATATTAAATACATTTGCCCCAAAACCACTGACGTCAAGAATAGATTGAGGAAAGATAACCTAAAAATCATATGTCTTGCTGAAAATATTGAAAAGGGAAAAAAGCCTGGACTCAATATTACAGAATTTACTGGTGGAAAAGTACCCTGATATCATGGAAACAGTGGGCAAAATAATTATTGAAAAAATAGATTGATCTCCTCTGGAAAGGGATCCCAAAATGAAAAGACTAAGGAATATTGTAGCCAAATTCCAGAACTATCAGATAAAAAAGAAAATCCTGCAAGCAGCCAGAAAGAAACAATTTAAATACTAAGGAGTCACAGTAAGGTTTACACAGAACCTGTCAGCATCAACCTTTTGGGATCAAACGGCTTGGAATGCAATATTCCAAAAAGCAAGGGAGCTTGGAATACAACCAAGAATCCATCATCTGGCAAAACTGAGCCTTTTCTTTCCAGGCAAAATATGGACACTTAATGAAATAGGAGACTTCCAACTTTTCCTGAATAAAAGAAAAGAGCTTAATAGAAAATTTGTACCTCAAACAGGAGAATCAAGAGACACAATGAAAAAGGTAAAGTTAAAAAGGGAGGGGGCAAAACTGTTATCAAATAAGATGAAACTGGCAATATACCTACCTAGAAGAAAGACTTTAATGAATCTTAAGAATTGTAACTCTATTAGAGAGAATGTGATTAGCCAGAAGAGATGGATACTATGACTTATTCAAGAAAGTGTTATCCAATAGGAATAAACTGGATATATCTTTACCTGGGAAAAAGACTCTAATAATTTTCAATAATTGTAATTCTAGTAGAGAATAGCCAGAAGTGATGGACATTAATAACATTTCTGTGAATAAGATAGAATGATTTAAAAACAGTACCTCCTTAAAAAGGAGGACAGTAAAGAGTTGAGAGGATGGAGGACACTGAATGAGTAAATTTCATCACATTAAGAGCTACAAATTGCAATAAAGGGGAAGAAGGGAGGAGGTGAGAACCACCTGAATCTTACTCTCATCATATTGGCTTAAAATTAACATACACACACTCAGGTAAGCTAAGAAACTTATCTTACCTTTAAAGTGTTAAGAGGGGAAAAGGGGAGGGGGGAAGAAAGGGGTGAATCAACAGAAGGAAGGGAAAGAAGAAGGGGCGAAGGGAAAGGGGAAGGGGACAAAAAGGGAGTGGGTTGTATATAGGAGGGCAAACATACTGAAAGTGGTGGTATTCAGAAACAAAACACTTTGGAATATGGATAACTTGAACAAAGGGGAAAATACAAATAGGGAAGATAACATGGAAGGCAATAAAGAGTTAGTAATTATAATTTTGAATGTGAATGGGGTGAAGCTTCCCTTAAAACATAAGTGGATAGCAGAGTAGATTAAAAACCAGAATTCCACAATATACTGCTTACAAGAAACTCATCTGAAGCAGAGATACAAATAGAGTAAAATGTAAAACATCGAAGCTAATATATATTTTGCTTCAGCTGAAGTGAAAAAAAGCAGAGGTAGTAATCCTTATCTCAGAAAAAGCAGTTGCAAAAGTAGATAGCATTAAAAGAGTTAAGGAGGGAAACTATTTCCTCCTAAAGGGTACCATAGACAAAAAAAAGTAATTTCAATACTAAATGTGTATTCACCTAATGGTATAGCATCCAAATTCTTAGAGGAGAAGTTGAAGGAGTTACAGGAAGACATAGATAGCTCTACTGGTGGGAAAACTCAACCTCCCCCTCTCTGATTAGATAAATCTAATCATCAAATAAACAAGAAGGAAGTTAAGGAGGTAAATGGATTATTAGAAAACCTAAACATGAAAGACTTATGGAGGTAATTGAATAGGGATAGAAAAGAATATACTTTATTTTCTGCAGTACATGGTACATATACAAAAATCGACCACGTAATAGGGAATTAAAACATAATGATGAATTTAGAAAGGCAGATATAGTGAATAGATATTTCTCAGATAATGCAATAAAAATAACGTGGAATATTAGGCCAGGGAGATATAGAACCAAAACTAATTGGAACCTGAATAATATCATTTTAAAGAATGAGTGGATCAAACAAAAAATTATAGAAAATTAATTACTTTACCTTGATAATGATAATAATGAAACAATATACTAAAACCTATGAAATACAATGAAGGCACCTGCCAGAGGATAATTATATCTTTAAATTCTTATATAAATAAATTAGAGAAAGAGGAAATCAATGAACTAAATGTGAAACTAAAGAAATTAGAGAAAAAGCAAATTAAAAACCCCCAGTTAAATACCAATTTAGAAATTCTAAAAATTAAAGGAGAAATTAATAAAATTGAAAGCAAGAAAACTATTGAACTAATAAATAAAATAAGGAGCTGGTTTTATGAAAAAGCAATAAAATTGATAAACATCTGGTCAATTTGATTAAAAAAATCAAGAAGAAAACCAAACTGCTAGTTTCATAAATTAAAAAAAGGTGAACTCACCACCAAGGAGGAAATTAAAGTAATAATTCAGAATTATTTTTCCCAACTCTATGCCAATAAATTTCATAATCTAAATGAAATGGATGAATATTTACAAAAATATTACTTGCCCAGGCTAAATGAATAGGACATTTAAAACCTAAATAGCCCTATCTCAGAAAAATAAATTCAACAAGTCATTATTGAATTCCCTATGAAAAAATCTCCAGAGCTAGATAGATTCACAAGTAAATTCCATCAAACATTTAAGGAACAACTGGTTCCAATTCTATATAAACTCTTTGGCAAAATAGGTGAAGACGGAACTCTGCCTAATTCTTTCTATGACACCAATATGGTGTCAGGAAGAGTTAAAACAAAGAAAGAAAATTATAGACCTATCTCCCTGATCAATATAAATGAAAAAATTTTAAATAACATCTTAGCAAAAAGACTAGAACAAGTTATCACTAGAATTATACATTATGACCAAGTAGGATTTCTCCCAGGAATGCAGGATTGGTTGAATATTGGGAAAATTGTCAGTATAATTAATTTGATAAATAAGAAGCCTATAAAAATCATATGATTATATCAATAGATGTTGGAAAAGCTTTTGAAAAAAAAACACAGCACCCATTCCTACTAAAACCACTAGAGAATGTAGGAATAAATGGATTGTTCCTTACAATAATAAACTGTATCTATCTGAAATCATCAACAAGCATTATATGCAATGGGGATAGGCTAGAGGCATTCCCAATAAGTTCAGGGCTAAAACAAGGATGCCCACCATCACCATGTCTATTGAATATTGTATTAGAAATGCTAGCTTCCATAATAAGAAAAGAAAAAGAAATCAAAGAAATTAAAGGAAGAGACAAAACTCCCACTCTTTGCAGCTGACATGATGGTATACCTAGAGATTCCCCCAAAATCATCTAAAAATACTACTCACAATGATTTGCAACTTTAGCAAAGTCGCAGGATATAAAATAAATTCTCATAAGTCCTTTACATTTATCTATATGCTTGTTAGTGCAAGATGCTGCAGAAAAAAGCTAGAAAGAGAAATTCCATTCAAAAAACCTCAGACAATATAAAATACCTGAGAGTCTACCTGTCAAGGCAAACTCAGAAAATTTTTTAAAACAATTACAAAACAATTCTCACACAAATAAAATCAGACTTAAATAACTGGTCCAAAAATCCACTACTCATTGATAGGCCAAGCAAATATAATAAAAATGACAATTCTACCAAAGTTAAACCCCTTGTTTAGAGCCCTACCAATCAAAATTCCAAAAAATTACTTTAATGAATTAGAAAAAACTTTAAGTAAATTCATATGGAGAAAAAAATTCTAGTGTCTCCTGGGATTTAATGAAAAAAGTGCAAAAGAAGGTGGCTTAACCATACCATATCTAAAATTATATTATAAAGCATCAGTCATCAAAACTGTCTAGTAATGGCTAAGAAATAGAATGGTGGATCAGTGAAATAGACTAGGTGCAATAGCAGGTAATGATTATAGTAATCTGCTGTTTGATAAACTGGAGAGTCCCTCTATTGGGATAAAAACTCTCTCTTTGATAAAAACTGATGGGAAAATTGGAAGTTAATATGGAAGAAACTTGGATTAGACCAAAACCACACATCCTATACCAAGATAAGACCAAAATGGATACAAGATTTAGATATAAGAAACAATATTATGGGCAAACTAGAAGTTCAAGTAATAGTTTACCTGTCAATTCTATGGAAAGGGAAGCAGTTTATGACCAAGGAAGAGATGGAGAACACCATTAAAAGTAAACTAGGTAATTTTGATTGCATTAAATTGAAAATATTTTTCACAGACAAAGCCACTGTAACCAAGATCAAAAGAAATTTAGTAAATTGGAAAACAATTTTCAGGACTAATATTTATGACAATGGTCTCATCTCTAAAATTTACAGAGAATCGAGTCAAATTAAAAAAAAAAGACAAAACATTCCCCAATAGACAAATGATCAAAGGATATACAAAGGCAATTTACAGATGAGGAAATAAAAGCAATCCATAATCTCATTAAACATTGCTCTAAATCACTAATTATTAGAGAAATGCAAATTAAAACATCTCTGAGCCACCACCTCACACCTCTCAGACTGGTCAATATGACCAGAAAGGAAAATGATCAATGTTGGAAGGGATATGGGAAATCTGATTCACTAATACATTGCTGATGGAGCTGTGAATTCATCCAATCCTTCTGGAGAGCAATTTGGAATTATGCCCAAAAGAGAACAAAAATGTGCATTACCTTTGATTCCACAATACCACTACTGGGTCTATACCCTGAAGATATTATTAAAAAGGGTAAAAACATCACCTGTACAAAAATGTTCATAACAACTCTGTTGTGGTGGCAAAGAAATGGAAACTGAGGGAATGTCCATCAATTGGGGAATGGCTTAAGAAGCTGTGGTATATGTATGTGATTGAACACTATTATTCAATTAGAAACTAGGAGGCATGGGAATTCAGAGAAGCCTGGAAGGATTTGCCTGAACTGATGCTGAGCAAAATGAGCAGAACCAGAAGAACATTGTGCACCCTAACTGCAACATGAGAGTTTTGATCAACCTTAATGGACTTGCTCATAGCAACAGGGCAACAATCAGGCATAATTTTTAGGTATCTGTGATGAAGAATGTCATCTGTATGCTGAGGAAAGAATTGTGGAGTCTGAATAAAGACCAAGGACTACTACCTTTAATTAAAATAAATGTTGTCTTATTAAGTATATCTGCTATATTTCATTCTTAAATGTTTCTTCCTTAAGGGTATGAGCTCTCTTGCTCTCTCTCTCTCTCTCTCTCTCTCTCTCTCTCTCTCTCTCTCTCTCTCCTCACTTTGAACTTAGATCAGTGCATACTATGGGAATGATGTAAAGACTAGCAAACTGACTTCTGTGGGAGAGTAGGGGGAGGGAAGCAAGATTGGGGGAAAAATTGTAAAACTAGAAATAAACAACAACAAAAAAATATTCCCATGGTTTATATAGAAGCATGCCTTAGGCACTGATTTTGCAATAACAAGAAAGTCACTTAAATTCTTAGTACTTTAGTGTCTTTATATGTAAAATGAGGATCATTGTAGCAATTATATCACAGAATTACTGTGACGACAAATAAAAATGTAGAAAACACATTTGGCAAAGTTTAAAACATGTAAATCTAAATTATAATGGTGATTTTGATGATAAAAATAGTGCTAATGATGAAGAGAATAGTAGTAGTGGTCGATTGCATTTATTACTCTTTAGGATTGTATGGTGTGCAGAATAACAAGCAGTAGTATTATGAAATATTTTTGCTGATGATAATGATGATAAGTATGGTAATAAAAAGTATGGCAGATAAAAGTCTGTCAGATCCATGTTGCTAATTAAAGAGAACCCCACACACTTTTTTGTCCCTTCTTTATCTATTTTAACATTTAGTTTTTAAAATTTTGAGATTCAAATTCTATTCTTTCATTGTCTTTCTATAGTGTTTGAAAAGATGGTATAATATCAATTACACATGTGAAGCAATATAAAATATTTCCATATTAGCTATGTTGAAAAAGAAAACACATTCAAAACAACCCCCCCCAAAAAAATAAAATAAGCTACTGTCTTCACTGAGAGTTCCAGTTCTCTCTCTGGGTGTGGATAGAATTTTTCTCATAGATCCTTTGAAATTTTCCTTGAGCAATGTATTAATCAGTTGTCTAACTCAGTAACAATTTATCATTATTATTGATATTATTGTTACTGTATGCAATGTTGTGTTTCTGCTTTCATCAATTGATTTTTCTGATTATCTGGGTCATCATTTCTTATAACACAATAGTATTCCATTACAAAAATATATCACAATTTATTTAGTAATTGCCCAATTCATGATCATCCCATTAGTTTCCAATTCTTTGCCAACATAAAAAGAACTGCTATAAATGTTTGGTACAAGTAGATCTTTTTCCATTTCTTTGGGAATTTGTAGTGTCATTGCTGGACCAAAATGATAGGCACAATTTGAATGTCTTTCCACTATAGTTCCAAAATGTGTCTAGAATAATTGTTCAATTGGTATATAAGTATCACTATTTTCCACATCTCCAGCATTAATCGTTTCCCTTTTCTGCCATGTTATCCAACCTGAGAGGTAGAAGGTAGTATCTCAGAATTGTTTTAATTTACATTTCCATAGTATTAGAGATTTTGAATGTTTTATGTGTGACTTTTAATAGCTTTGATTTTTTTCTTCTGAAAATGCCTATACATATATTTTGACTATTTATCAAAGGGTGATAGTTTGTATTTTTATAAATTTAGCTCATTTCCTTATATTTATTTTACATATATTAATTTGAGAAATTGAAATATCACAGAAGCCTGATTTCAAAGGTCTTTCCAAGTTTCCTGTTTTCCCTCTAAGTTTGACTACATTAGTTTTGTTTGTGCAAACCCTTTTTAATTTTATGTACTAAAATTATTTCCCATGATCCTCCCTTCTATTTGGTCACAGGTTTTCCTCTCCATACATCTGACAGGAAAGTGTTTCATTCTTTCCCTTATTTACTTATAAAAACTCTCTCTTTGTCTAAATCACATACCATTTTAAACAATTTAATTAATTATTTTTTTATCCATATGCATAGGTATATATTTAAGTTACAAAATTTCCTTCCACCCTCCCTTCCCACCCCCTTCCCCTCAGTTGCTACCAGTCAGGTTAGCATTGTGCATGCGTATTTTTGATAAACATGTTTAGTCATTATTGGTATGAGGAACTAGGATTAAGGGAAAGAGATATATATGAGATAATTTTTTTAGTGATCATCAGATTATTAAGGGTTGGTTTTTTGCTTTGTTTTGTTTTGTTTTTCTTCCTTTGGATGGGATAAGATTGTCCATACTTAATACTGCTGTCCTACCTCTCTGAATCACTGTTGAAAAGCTGCTCCTATCAAGACTGATCATCTCACAGTGTTGTTGTTAATGGGTACATTGTTCTTTTAATTTTCCAGCAAATTTATTCAAATACTGAGCACTTGTTCTTAAAGTTTTGCATTTTTGGATTTAAACACAATAATAGATTATCATTTCATTTGCTGCTGTTTATTGTGTACCTAATTTGTTCAACTAATCTACCACTCTATTGCTTACTCAGTGGTAGACCGTTTTCATAATTACTACTTTGTATTATAATTTGAAACTGTTATTCCTAGGCTTTCTTCCTTCACATTATTTCATTGATTTTCTTGACATTCTTAATCTTTTGTTCTTCCAGATGAATTTTGTTATTGATTTCTATAGCTCTCTAAAATATTTATTTGGTGATTGTATTGGTATGATATGGAAAAAGTAAGTTAATTTGCATACAATTTATTCTACCTCAGTATATTCATGAACAATTAATATTTCCTCTAATTGTTCAGATATTCCTTTATTTTGGTGTAAAGTATTTTGTAATTCTTTTTCATATGGTCCCTAGAATTGTTTTGGCAGGGGACATTCCAAGGATTTTATATTATCCATAATTAATTGAAATGGAATTTCTCTTTATATTCCTTCTTGTTGGATTTTATTAGTAATATACTGAACCATTTATGATTTATGAAGATTTATACTATATCCAACAAATTTGTTGATAGCTTTAAATAGTTCATCTAGATTTTTACTTAATTATCTAATCTTCTCTAAGTCTGCCACAATATCATCTACAAGGAGCAATAGCATTTTCCCTTATTGCTTATTTGTATTGCTAAAATTTCTTCTTTTCATTGCTGGAAGTACCACTTTTTATTTTAGTTTTTTTTTTTTTCAAGGCAAATGGGGTTAAGTGGCTTGCCCAAGGCCACACAGCTAGGTAATTATTCAGTGTCGGAGAACGGATTTAAACCCAGGTACTCCTGACTCCAAGGCCTGTGCTTTATCCACTACGCCACCTAGCCGCCCCTGGAACTAGCACTTTTAATATTATTTTTGAACAATAGTGGTGATTGTGGGCATTCTTGCTTCACTTCTGATCTGACTAGGAAGGTTTCTATTTTACTCTCATAACATGTAATGATAGGTCTTGCTTTTAGATAAATACTACTTGTTTTAAGAAAGGCACCATATATTCATATATTTTCATGTGTTTTTAATAAGAATGCTGTAGTATTTTATCAAAACTTTTTTCTGTGTCTATCGTGATAATCACAGATATTTTTGAGCGGCGGGGTTTATTATTGACAAGGGCAATTTTATGCTTACAATTCCCGAAATCAACTCTGAATTCCTGGCACAAATCCAAGATGGTCATGGGATAGGATCTTTGTGATATATTGCTGTAATCCCCTAAATAATTCATTTGATAAAATTGCATCAATATTTTTTTAGGTTTTTGCCAGGCAAATGGGATTAAGTGGGTTTGCCCAAGGCCACACAGCTAGTTAATTATTAAGTGTCTGAGGCCAGATTTGAACTCAGGTACTCCTGACTCCAGGGCTGGTGCTCTATCCACTGTGACACCTAGCCTCCCAATTGCATCAATATCAATAAGAAAATTGAAATACAGTTTTTTATTCAGTTTTGTTTTTCCTAGTACCAAAACAATATTTGTATCCTAAAGGAAATTTGATAGAATTCTACAATTTTTCAACTTATTTTCATAGTATTGGTATTAAGAAATCACTTGTAAATTCATTTGGTTCTGAGGATTTCTTGTTAGAAAACTAAGATGCCTCATTCTATTTCTTTTTTACCATGAGATTTATTTAAGTATTCTATTTACTTGTATGCTAATATGAAGGATTTATATTTTTGTTAATATTTATTCTTTTCACTTAAGTTATTTTATTTGCATTATTTGCTTAAAATACCTCCCATTGCTTTAATTTCACCATACTTGATAGTATATTGACCATTAAATTTTAATTCAGGTTATTTAATTTTTTTTAAAAAAACAAAATTGACAAATGGTTAATCTAATTTATTGTTTGTTTTTTATAAAACTTGTTCCTAGTGTTACTTACTAGTTACACTTCTTTCAAATTTTTAGTTCCCTTTTTGTTATTTGCTCATTTTTTTCCAACCTATTTCGTTATTTTGAACTTTATGTTAAAGTTGAAGTCTGTTCCTATTTTGTGTCTATGTGCATGTGGGGGGTGGGGGGTAGATATTAGAGGGTATTGTCCCAATCTTCAGGTTTCTTTTCCTATGCTATTGTTTCAGATCTTGTCCTGGGGGTGGGGAGTTAGGACATTTTCAATAATTCCAATGTATGTTCCAGGGAGAGTGGAGTTCAGTGCTTTCTTGTCTGCTCTGGTCCAAAACCAAGAATGGTCCTTGGTACCTGACAACCATGGGTATTATTCCTCCATAAGACCTTTGTTCTTAGGACCAAGAGTAATGATACCACTCCTTGGGGCTTTGGCTCCCTTAGGATCAAAATAGCCCCTATGCTGTTCTTATGGAAGAGGAAAAGGGCACCTTTCCAAGTTTCAGTCTTTTTTTTTTTTGTTTGAACTTCTGTTTTTAGAGGTAGTTCTATTTTTTTGTTTATTTCCTTTTAGTTTTCCATGCTCCTAAAGCAGTGTGATCCAGGGAAAGATGTGATCACTGATATACTAGACTGAGGTCTGATCCTTACTCAGGAAGAACTATTGATCCCTTAAGACTGCAATAGATCATGTCCCCTACTGAAAGTGTTTTTCTCTGCCCTTGAATTGTGAACATGACTGGCAATGTAGTTGCCAAATAGCATCTAGTCCTACATCGTGTGTTAACACAGGATCATCTGTTTTAACCAGTTGCCCGATCCCCTTACCATCTGTGACTTGGCATTTCTGAAACTAATGATGCTGTTACTGTCTCCAAGACCCACAACTGGTGCTATATCCACATGGGTGACAGGTCAGCCTCCACCAATAATACATCATAGATCTCTCTTTCCAACTTCCTAAGTTAACTTGGCCTGGGAGAATTTCATCATGACCTCTTTTTGGTTTTGATACCAGAATTTGATTTGATGTGTAATATTAAAGGTTTTTGGAAAGAAATAATGGAAGAGCTCAGCTACAATGATTCTTCACTTTTGAAGATAGAGATAGTTACTCAAGTAAAAATCAGTGAATAAAGCTAACGAGAGCTAATGATTAAAGGTTTTATTTCATATATTTTTTTTATTTCTGACAAAAAAAGCAAAAGGGTTTTTGCAGATTTTTGCAAGCCTGTGTATTATATTCATTTGTCTCTAATTAAAGATTGTTTCAAAATGCTAAATTTATAGTCTCAAACTAAAGGTGTTTTTCTTTAACAGAAATCTGCTATTTTCTATTTCTGCCATTTAAATAGCATTTTTCAGCTCTCTTATTGTTTAAACAGTATAACAGGTAGGTGTTTTAAATCTATTCTATCTACAAAGATCATTAAAAAATACTTCTTACGGCCAGAATATTTTAAATGGTAGACATTGGAAAATAAGCTTAAAATCTTAAAATAAGCAAAACTCTAAATATTCAAAAAATGAAAAAGCCAAAGCAGTTCATGAATTACTCTTCATCCATCCCAGTCTCCAAATTTCCCTTGTTCCTTCATTGTTCTTGTGTTTCTTCATCGTCATTTCTATAAATACTTATGATAAAAACTCAAAACCACTAATCAAAGCTACCCAGTGCTATAGATTCTTCCCTAACAATATCTATTGTGCCAATTCCCTTTTCTTTAAAAGGTCTTACTTCTGATATATAACTGGTCAATAACAATATAGTTTTCCACAGCATGACAAGGCTCTTCCTTCATTTCTCCCAATGCTACAAGATGACCAGTAGTGCAACCTGACTATCTGCCTCTCATCTGCATTTTATCATCATCATCATCATCATCATCATCATCATCATTGTCATCACCATCACCATCATCACCATATCATTTTCCTCACTAGCAATAATATATCACTTTAAGATTTGCAATGTGCTTTATCTTTAAAACAAAGCTGGGAAGTAGGTAACTTTAGTTTCACCATTTCATAGATAAAGGGTAATGAGGCAAATAGGAGGTTAAGTGCAAAAGTCAGATTTGAACATGGGTTTTCCTTACTCCATGTACAGTAGTCTATCCACTATTGTAACCAATCTACCATGTGATTATCTTACCCTCTCTTCTTATAGCATACTTTCTTGATGTCAACTTATTTTTCTCCTATCCTTCTTCAGAGTTCTTCACTGGGCACATTCTTTATTTTTAAAATGTATTTATTAATTTTCATTACATGCATTTTACCAAGCTACAAAATTTCCCTGCACCTTCCCTTCCTACCCCACCTCAGCAGAGAACAGTCAGGTTAGCATTTAACATACATATTTTGTTAAACATATTTACAAATTACTAATTTTTGGCATTAGGAACTAGGATTGAGGGAAAGAGATATATGAGATAATTTTTATAAAGTGTTTATCAGAATTGGTAGGGTTGTTTTTTATTTTTCTGTGTGTCTTGTTTTATTTTGTTTTCCTTCCTCTGGTTGGGAATAATATAATCCATAACCAGTCAAATACAGTTGTCCTCACTCTCTGGACTGTTGAGAGGAACTGCTTCCATTAAGATTGTTCATTTCATAATATTGTTGATATGTATTTTACTCTCTTGACTCTACTCCCTTCACTTAGCATCAGATCCTATAAGTCATTCCATTCCTCTCTAGAGTCCAGCCATTTATGATTTCTTACAAAACAATAATATTCCATAGTATTCATATGCCATAACTTGTTTAGCTATTCATCAATTGATCGGCATCCCATCAATTTCCTATTCTTTTCCCTACCAAAAGAGCTGCTCTGAATATTTTGGAACATGTAGGATTTTTCCCATTTTTATAATTTTTCCTGAATATAGTACTACAATTGGACTGGGTCAATTGCTGGGTCAAAGGGTATGAACAGTTTTATTGCTCTTTGGGCATAATTCCATATTTCTCTCCAGTCTCCTCTTTTCTTTCTCTGCCCAACTTCACTTACCTGTAGAGTTGGCTTTCCAGTTCTTCCACCTAAATGTGCTTTATTTCCCCCAGGCCTAGGGATTAGGCCACTTATCAGCATCCAGAGAAAACTTCTTGCATTCTGGACTGGCTTTCCCACTGAGTAATCCCCTGATGTGGGCATCTCAACACCAAAGGTCTCTGAACCAGTCCCACCCCCAAAACAAGATATTGGGGAAAAGGCCCAAATGAAGAAAGGCCAGCTAAAAGTGGGATCCATTGAATGTTACCTTGAAGTCAAGGATCCCAACTCATAGTGGATTGGAACTTCAGATTCATTTCCAGTCAAAAAGCCTTTTTAGAAAAAATCAGAAAGGAGTTTAAAAATCAATTGAAAAATTGGGAAAATAAAGGCAAGATAAAAACATTATGTAAGAGAAATCATTTTACAACAAGAAAAGAAGTCCTTTGAAAATACAAATGGGGAAGTGCAAAAAGAAAATAATTCACTCAAACCACAACTGGGCAAATGGAAAAAGTTCACAACTCCTTAAAAAACAGAATTGACCAATTGGAAAAGGAGGTGCAAGAGGTAAATAAAGAAAATTCTTCCCTAAAAAAAAGATTAGCATCTTTGGAAACTCCTTCATGAGAGAACAAGAATCTGTTAAATAAAATTTAAAAATAAATTAAAATTTAAAATACTTCATTGGCAAAACAACAGACCTATAAAATAGATCCAGGAGGCATAATTTTAGAATCATAGGGGATTTCTGAGGTGGAGCCAGCTCTGCTACCAGAGCCTTTCCCTACCAAAGATAAATGAAGCGTTTCTTCTGACATTCATGCTACAGATCCCACCAAAAAAAGAGAAAAGATTCAAAGAAATTTTCAACAATAGGCATTGTGAAGGACCTTCTGTGTAGGCCTGTCTCTTTGGGGGGAAAGGGGAAGTAATGTCCAGGAGGCAAGAAATAATATGGCTTTGGATAATACTTAGGCTCATGAAGAGGACTGTGTGTACTTGAAAGATACTTGAAAAGGGGGTTAGGTAAAAAATGATTATAATTATAATTTGATGCAATTTGAGTCAATGCTCCTTTATAAATCAATCAAGTAAGCAATCTGTGATGATATCTTGATAACAGTAGGAGCTTATCAAGCAATCAAAAAGTAAAACTGTGATTGATGATACCTGATTAATAATATTAGAGCACCAAGGGAAGAAGCACAAAGATTTATAATTTTAGAAGGAAAGAAGGGAGAATGTGAATTCTGAGTAATTTCTACTCAATAGATTTAGCTCACTGAGGGAATAAGATACAGTCTCACTTGGATTTCAAAATCCAAATGTAGAAGAAACTGGATCAGAATGATACATGCAGTGAAAAGCTAAGAATTAGTTGCCTGATTGCAAATTTTAGTTACTTCAGGACTAAAAATCCTGTCAATATTGGCAAATTCCACAAAGTCACATCATCCCAATGTTGCTGTTAGGATGTACAGTGTTCTTCTGGTTCTGCTTATCTCTCTCAGCATCAGTTCAGGCAAACTGTACCAGGTTTCCCTGAATTCCAATCCCTGCTGGTTTCTAATAGAACAATAGTGTCCCATCACATACATATACAAGTTTGTTAAGCCATTCCCCAATTGAAGGACATTCATTAATTTCCAATTCTTTGCCACCACAAACAGGGCTGTTATGAATATTTTTGTTCAAGTGATATTTTTACTTTCTTTCATAATCTCTTCAGGGTATAGACTCAGCAGTAATATTGCTTGATCAAAGGGTAAGCATATTTTTTTTGTTCTTTGGGCATAATTCCAAATTGCTCTCCAGAAATTTTGGATGGATTCATAGCTCCACCAACAGACTTACATCGCTTCCAACAGTGATCATTGTCCCTTCTGGTCATATTGGCCAGCCTGAGAGGTATGAGGTGGTACTTCAGAGATACTTTAATTTTCATTTCTCTAATAATTAATGATTTAGAGAATTTTTTCATATGACTATAGATTGCTTTGGTCATCCTTTGACCATTTGTCAATTGGGGAATGGCTTGTCTTTTTAAAAATTTGACTCAGTTCTCTGTATATTTTAGAAATGAGTGTTTTGTCAGAAATATTAGTTGTAAAAATTATTTCTCAATTTAATGCACTTCTTTTCATCTTGGATAAAGTGGATTTTCTGTCCCAAAGCTTTTTAATTTAGTGTAGTCAAAATTGTCTAGTTTATTTTTTATGATGTTCTCTGTCTCTTCCTTGGTCATAAACTGCTTTCCTTTCCATAGATCTGACAGGTAAACTATTCCTTGTTCTCATGGTTTACTTATAATATTATCTTTTATGTTTAAATCCTATATACATTTTGATCTTACCTTGGTATAGGGTGTGAGGTGTTGGTCTCATCCAAGTTTCTGCCATACTAAATTTCAATCTTCTCCAACAATTATTATTGATGAGAGAGCTTTTATCCCAATAGCTAGACTCTTTGGGTTTACCAAACAGCAAATTACTACAATCATTTCCTGCTATTGCACCTAGTTTATTCTACTGATCCACCATTCTATTTCTTAGCCAATACTAGACAGTTTCGATTAATGATGCTTTATAATATAATTTTAGATCTGATAGGACTAAGCTACCTTCTTCTCAATTTTTTTTCATTAAATACTTTCTTTTCTGCAGTACATTGCACTTACACAAAATTGACTATGTACTAGGGCATAAAAACTTAATAATCAATTGCATAAAGGCAGAAATACAGAATACATCTTTCCCAGATCATAATGCAATAGAAATCGCATTGGGCCAGGGAGATATAGACATAAAACAAAATTGCAAACTAAATAACTTCATTTTAAAGTATGAGTGGATCAAACAACAAATTGTAGAAAGAACAAATTATTTCATCCTAAATAATGACAATAATTAAATAACCTATCAAAACCTATGAGATACACTCAAGGCAGCTGTCAGAGGATAGATTATATTTTTAAATACTTACATGAATAAATTAGAGAAAGAGGAAAATTAATGAACTAATTATGCAACTAAAAATTAGGGTAAGAACAAATTAAAAACCCCCAATTAAATACTAAATAAGAAATCCAAAAAATTAAATGAGAAATTAAAATGAAATTAATATTAATAATGAGAAATTTTGGAAAGCAAAAAAATATTGAATTATTAAATAAGACCAAGAGTTGGCTTTATTAAAAAAACAATAAAATTGATAAACCTCTGGTCAATTTGATTAAAAAAATGAAAAAAGAAAACCAAATTGATAGTATCATAAATGAAAAAGGGTTACTCACCACCAATGAGGAGGAAATTAAAATAATAATTCAGAATTATTTTGCCCAACTCTATGCCAATAAATTTCATAATCTAAGTGAAATGGATGAATATTTACAAAAACATAATTTGTCCAGGTTAAATGAAGAGGAAATTAAATACCTAAATAACTATTTCAGAACAAAGAAATTCAACAAGCCATTATTGAACTCCCTAAGAAAAAAATCTCCAGGCCAGATGGATTCACAGTGAATTCTATCAAACATTTAAAGAACAACTGGTTCCAATTCAATATAAACTCTTAGAAAAATAGGTGAAGATGGAACTCTGCCTAACTCTTTCTATGACACCAATATGGTGCTTATACCTAAACCAGGAAGAGTTGAAAAAAGAGAAAGAAAATTATAGACCTATTTCCATGATGAATATAAATGAAAAAAATCTTCAGTAAAATGTTAGCAAAATGACTACAACAAATTATCATTAGTATAATACATTATGACCAAGTACGATTTCTCCCTGGAATGCAGAGTTGGTTCAATATTAGGAAAACTGTCAGTATAATTAATTAAATCATAATAAACCTATCAGAAATCCTATGATTATAACCACAGATGCTGAAAAAGCTTTTGACAAAATACAGCACCAATTTTTACTAAAAACACTACCAAATGTAGAAATAAATGGATTATTCCTTAGAATAATTAGCAGTATCTATTTGAAACCATCAACATTAAGATATTGAAAGGCTTGAGACATGATATTCTGGAGAGCAAGGGATCTTGGAATGCAGCCAAGAATTTACTATCCAGCAAAACTCAGCTTTCTCTTCTAGGAGATAAGATGGAAGTTTAATAAAATAGTAGACTTTCAACTTTTCCTGATGAAAAGCCCAGAGCTAATGAGAAAACATGGTCTTCAGATAACAGACTCAAGAGATACATGAAATGGTTAACATGGACAAGAATAAAAAGTTATCCAATAAGATTGAACTGGTTATATTGTCACCTGGAAGGAAGAATTAAGGGGAATATACTTAGCCAGAAGAAATGGATACTCATGATTTGTTTCTGACTGTGATGAAATGATTTAAAAATAATATCTCCTTAAAATGGGGGGGCAGTAAAGAGACAGGAGGAAGGGGGAGATTGAATGGTATAAATTACATAACATGATGGGGTGCAAAGGACCTATAACAATGGAGGGGAAAAAAGGGGAGTTGAGAACTGCCTGCATCTTACTCTCATCAGATTTGGCTCAAAGAGGGATTAACACACATACTCAGTTGAGTTTAGAAACTTATCTTACCTTTCAAGTACTAAGTGGGGAATGGGGGATGGGCAGAAGAATAGTTGAACTGACAGAAGGAAGGGAAAGAAGAAGGGGTAAAGGGAAAGGGGAAAGAATGGGGAGAAGGTTGATGGGGGAAGCACAAAAGGAGGTGGTATTCAGAAGAAAAGTACTAGGGAATAGGGATAAGGTGAAAAAAGGACAAAATACACAGGGAGGATAGCATGGAAGGCAATAAAAAAATTAGCAATTATAACTTTGAATGTGAATGTGCTGAACTTTCCCATAAATTGGAAGTAGAGAACAGAGTGATTAAAAACCAGAATCATACAATATGCTGCTTGCAAGAAACACATTTGAAGCAAAAGCGGTACATACAGAGTAAATGTAAAAGGTAAAAAAAAACTGGAGCAAAATATATTATGCTTTAGCTGAAATGGAAAAAGCAGGGGTAGTAATTCTTATCTCAGACAAAGAAGCTGCAAAATTAGAACTCATTAAAAGACGTAAGGAAACTAAATCCTCCTAAAAGGTATTGCAGACAATGAAGTAATTTCAATACTGTTTTGTAGCATCGACCAAGGCTTACAGCAGCCAGATTCTTAGAGAAGAAGCTGAATGAGTTAGAGGAATACATCGACAGCAACAATGTACTAGAGGGAAACCTCAAGTATAATCACTCTGAATTAGATAAATCCAACCCAAAATAAAATAAGCAAGAAGGAAATTAAGGAGGTAAATAGAATGTTCTAAAAATAAGACATGCTAGACATTTGGAGAAAAATTAACAGTATTGGAAAGGATTATATCTTGTTTTCTACAGTACATGGAACCTACACAAAATTTGACTATGCACTAGCGCATAAAAACCTCATAATCAAATATAGAAAGGCAGAAATATTGAATACAACCTCTTCAGAAAATCACGTGCAATAATGGTCCATGGAGAGATGGATCTATAACTAACTGGAAACTAAATAACCTCCTTTCAATGAATGAATGGATCAAACAAGAAATCATAAAAAATATTAATGATTTCATACAAGGCAATGAAAATAATGAGACAACATACCAAAACTTATAGGATACAACCAAAGCAGGTATTAGGGGAATATATTATATCTCTAAATGATTACAAGAATAAAACAGAGAAAGAGAAAATCACTGACGTGAACATGCAACTAAAAAGTTAGAAAAAGAACAAATTTAAAATCCCCAACTAAATACTAAATTAGAAATTCTAAAAATTAAAAGAGAAATTAACAAAATCAAAATCAAGAAAAATATAGAACTCATAAAACCAAGAGTTGGTTTTATGAAAAAAAAACAAAATAGATAAACCTTTGGTTAATTTGATTAAGAAATAAAGAAACCAAATTAGTAGTATCAACAATGGAAAAGTTGAATTCATCACCAATGAGGAGGAAATTAAAGTAATAATTCAGAGTTATTTTATCTAACTCTATGCCAAGAAATTTGACAATCTAAGTGAAATGGATGAATATTAACAAAACTATAAACTACTCAAGTTAAATGAAGAGGAAATTAAATATCTAAATCAGTTTATCCCAGAAAAAGAAATTCAACAAGCCATCAATGAACTCCCTAAGTAAAAATCTCCAGATGGATTCAGAAGTGAATTCTACCAAACATTCAAAGAATAATTGGTTCCAACTCTATATAAATTATTTGAAAATAAAAGATGAAGATGGGACTCTATTTCCTTCTATGAGACAAATATGGTGCTGATACCTAAACCAGGAAGAGTCAAAATAGAGAAAGAAAATTATAGACCAATTTCCCTAATGAACTTGGATGCAAAAATATTAAATAAGTTTTTAGCAAAGGTTATTACTAGGATAATAAACTATGACCAAGCAGGGTGATTAAATATAAGGAAAACTGTCAGTATAACTGACTATATCAATAACAAACTTAACAAACCAATAGATTATGAAAAAAGCATTTGAAAATATAAGGCACCCATTGCTACTAAAAATACTAGAGATTATAGGAATAAATAGATTGTTCTTTAGAATGATAAGCAGCATCTAACTGAAACCATCCACAAGCATTATGTGCAATGGGGATAAACTAGAAGCATTCTCAATAAGATCAGGGGTGAAACAAGAATGCCCATTATCACCACTATTATTCAACATTGTATAAGAAATATTGGCTCTAGCAATAAGAGAAGAAAAAGAAATTAGAATTGGGAAGGAAGAAGCAAAACTCTCACTCTTTGCAGATGATATAATGATATACCTAGTGAACCCTAGAAAAATCATCTAAAATTAATAAGAACAATTAGCAACTTTAGCAAAATCACAGGATATAAAATAAACTCACATAAATTCTAATCATTACTATATATTACTAAAAAGATACAGCAGCAAGTGCTAGAAAGAATAATCTCATTTAAAGTAACTACAGACATTATAAAATTCTTGGGAATGTACCTGACAAGACAGACTCAGAAACTCTATGAAAATAACTATAAAACACATCTCACACAAATAAAATCAGATTTAAAAAATTGGACAAATATCAACTGTTCATGGATAGAATGAGCTAATATAACAAAAATGGAAATTCTACCTAAATTAAACTACTTATTGAGTGTAATACCAAACATCTAAAACATTACTTTAGTATGCTACAAAAAATAGCAACTAAATTCATATAGAGAATTGGAAAGTCAAGAATGTCTAGGCATTTAATGTGAAGAAATGCAAAACAAGGTGAATTAGCCTTATGGATCTAAAATTATATTCTAAAGTTTAATGTCATCAAAACTGTCTGGTTTTGGCTAATAAATAGAGTGGTGGATCAATAGAATTGATTAGGTGGAAAAGGGACAGCAGAACAAAGAATTATAGCAACCTGCAGTTTGATATACCAAAAGAGTCTAGATTCTAGGATAATAACTCAGTTTTTGATTAAAAACCTACTGGGAAATTTGGAAGATAGAATGGCAGAAACTAAGATTAGCCCAACATCTCACACCTTATAACAAGATAAAATCAACATTGTTACAGGATTAAGATATAAAAGACAATATTATAAGCAAAATAGAAGGTCAAGGAGTAGCTCACCTGTCAGTTCTCTGGAAAGAGTTGTTATTCATAACTAAGGAAGAAATAGAGAACCCTATAAAAAGCAAACTAGATAATTTTGATTACATTCAATTGAAAAGCTTTGGCACAAACAAAATCACTGTAACCAAGATCAAAAGAAATGTAATAAATTGCAAAACAATTTTCATGACTGTTTCCAACAAAGGACTCAACTCTAAAATATACAGAGAATTGAGTCAAATATTTTTTAAACAAAACAAGACATTCCCCAATAGACAAATGGCCAAAGGATATGCAAAGGCAATTTACAGATGAGGAAATCAAAGCAATTCATAGTCATATGAAAAAATGCTCTAAATGATTACTTATTAGAGAAATTCAAATTAAAGCATCTCTGAGTTACCACTTCACACCTCTCAGATTGGCCAATATTACCAGAAAAGACAATGTTCAATGCTGGAAGGGATGTGGGAAATCTGGGACACTAATGCATTGTTAGTGTAGCTGTGAATCATCCAACCTTTCTGGAGATCTATTTGGAACTATGTCCAAAGGGCAATAGCAATGTGCATACCCTTTGATCCAGCAATATCTCTCTTGGATCTATATCCAGAAGAGGTCATGAAAAAATGTGAAAACCCCACATGTACAAAAATATTCATAGCAGCTCTGTTTGTAGTGTCAAAGAATTGGAAATCAAGGGGATGTCCATCATTTGGGAAATAGTTGAAAACATTTGGTGTATGTATGTGATGGAACACTATTCTTTTCTAAGAAATCATGAAGTATAGGATTTCAGTAAAGCCTTGAAGACTTGCATGAATTGATGCTGAGTGAGATGAGCAGGACCAGAAACACATTATGCACCTTAATAGCAATATGGGATGATGATCGATCTTGAAGGACTTGATCACTCCATCAGTGCAATGATCAGAAACAATTTTAGGGGATTTGTGATGGAGTATACCATATGTATCCAGAGAAGCAATGCATTGAGTTTAAATGAAGACTGAAAATTATCTTCAAATTTTAAAAAGTTATTTTTGGGGCAGCTAGTTGGTGCAGTGGATAGAGCACCAGTCCTGGATTCTGGAGGCCCTGAGTTCAAATCTTGATGCAGACACTTAATAATTGCCTTAGCTGTGTAACCTTGGGCAAGTCACTTAACCCATTGCCATAAATAAATACATTTTAAAAAGGTTTTCTTATATATTAAATAATTTTGCTATCTCTAATATTTTCTTTTTTTTTTAGGTTTTTGCAAGGCAAATGGGGTTAAGTGGCTTGCCTAAGGCCACTCAGCTAGGTAATTATTAAGTGTCTGAGACCGGATTTGAACCCAGGTACTCCTGACTCCAAGGCCGGTGCTTTATCCACTATGCCACCTAGCCACCCCTCTCTAATATTTTCTTACTTAGGAATATGTTTTTTTGTCTCAAAGCACTCAATTTGGACCTATGGATATCATTGAAACAAATATACAGACTAAATTAGATTGCCTTCTGCTCGGGGGAAGGGGAGGAAAGGGAACGAGGGGAGAAAATTATAAAATTCAAAACCTTGCAAAAATGGGTGGTAGAAACTACTATTGTATATAATTTGAAAACAAATAAATTATTTATATAATTAAAAAATTGACTTCCAAATTTCCTTTCTCTGCTTCTCCTTCTACCTCCCTGAGAAAGTTAGCAATTAGATATTGATTATATATGTACAATCATGCAAAATATTTTAACTATATTGCAAAAGAAAACATGAATTAAAAAGAAGAAAATTAAATGTTTAAAAATATGCTTCAATGTGTGTTTAGACTCAAACAGTGAGGTGCTATTTTGTTTTGCCTAAATGCAGTTCTTTCTTTCTTTACTTCTTTTCACATCTTGTCTAACAAAAGCCAATTCCCTGAATAAGGAAAAGTGAGGAAAAAATTATAGTAAATGAACATTTAGAAAAAGAAAAAAAGATATTGGCAACTTTTAAAAAAAAGAATAGCTCACATTTATGTTATCTAGACATTTACAAAGTACTTATAATATAGGTATTAGTACCCCTATTTTATAGTAAAGGAAACCTTTAAGATTTCAAGAGACAGAAAAGTGTTACACACAGATTGTTATTTTGCAAGTGAGAAAATTGAGAGACATTGTTGTGTTGTGATTTGCCCCAAGTAACAGAACAGGAATTTGACCTCTTGGCAACTTGAAACCAACTTTTCTACTATAAAACACTGTTACTAACCCATCAGTTAGGATTAACATTCATTTCTCCTGAATGAATGCTCACTCACTTAAAGAAAGTACCATACTTATTAAGGTAGCTCTCATAACTGAATGACAATCAGAAAGGATTTGAGTTAGGGCTTCACTGTTTTTACTTAATCAGTTCCTTAATACTTCAGATAAACCAATTTCACATGGTTCTTAAACTATCCATTACTAAGTTTCATCCATGCTGCTACTGCCCTTCAATTAATTCCAAGAACTTGAAGGAAATAGTTTCTTTCTTAATTCTATACTTTTCTAAATTAAGGCAGTGACAAATAATTATAGAAAATTATTTGTAAAACTGAAATTTCCCACAGATGTATTTAACTATTACCATTATTTAAATAGAAAAGTTTTGTTTGTTTCTACAGTGAATAAACAAAACCTCTTTAATAATTTTTTCACATTTCAAATGATCTTTTTTGGCTTTCATGTCATTCATGTTGTTTTTCTCAACGTTTATACCATTTAATCAGTCACAGAAGCACTAGTGGGTGGTTAATAAGTTATTTACAGGCAAAATGAAGCAAATAAGCAATAACGAAAGACAGTAAACTGACATTCATCGAAGAAAACGTGATCAAACTTGACTACCTAAATGTGTTATAATCATCAGCTACACAGGATGTCATAGATTATAATTCAGTGAACATCATTCACTCTCCACTGCATTCTACTCTTAAAATTTCTAATGGCAGCAGGGGAGAGATGACAACATTTAGGACTTTGAAGTTTTTGCATTAGGCAGCCATCATGAGACTATTTGAATCACTCTAATTCCTTGTCTCTGACCTTGGTGTCAGAGTTGATGAAAGATGAATATTAACCCTAAACACAGGTCTTAACTATACACTGAGGAACATAAAAGAACTGCCAAGGTTCTCCCATCCTTTGGAGTTCACCTAATATGTAGTGAGAGGAAAAAAAAGGAGGAAACACTGGATGTTTTCCTTTGTCATTTGTTCTTAGAATGGAATGGTTTAGTAAACTTAATTTGGAAAAGTAATGGATAGAGGAAATTAAAGTGCTAAAATGCAAGCAGGAGCATGCAATCTCTATACAACTGAGAATTTTCCATCTCCGAAAAAAGATCATTCCATCATAAGTCTATGGGGAATGTCCTGAGGTCATTCATTCACTATTTATCCCCTGCTACTGGATATGTCCCTTTTTAATTTAGTTCAGAAATTTGTTAATTATCAATTTATGAATACAAATATCAAAGGGGATTTTGAGTCCTTTGTTCCAAGAATATTAATAACTCTTTATGTATTAGATTTTTGGGATTCTGGAGAGAAATATGTTCATTTTTCTAGGGTACATGGATGCAAACAATATTAAGAATTATCTGTGGGTCAAACATTTTATTTTTTCTGGTCCAAATCTATTGTTTATCAATATGGAAAACTTCTAATATGGAAGCTCCTTACTCTTATACTGTTTGAAACTTGTCCTTAACTTATATTTTAGAAAGTTGCTTAGAAATTATATGACTTGTCCATGATCATGAAGATAGAATGTAAGAGCTTGATTAGAATTCAATTTATCTTCTTTCCAAGAAGGGAGATTCTTTGTGATTCCAAAATTAAAAAGATTATTTTATTTTTTGACTATACAGTCAAGGACTTTAGACTATGGGGAAAAGCATGAAATATCATATTATATTATCTTTAATTTTTGACACTCAATTTTTCAATCCAGTAGTTATATTTTATTTATAGGAAGATTGCTTATTTTTGTCATATACTAGCTTTTTTCAATGATAAATTTATTGACTTAACAAAGCACAATTATACCAAACTCAGTAACTGTCTATCAAGGGTATAATAGGGGCAAGATAGTAATATAATATGAATATACATTTACCTTTCTAAGAAATAATTCTGTACTAAAATCTTTTGAAAAAGACTGTATTTAAGATATGTATAATTAAAAGAAACAATTTCTTTTTTAGGCATTTCTGAAGTTTCCCATTTACCTTCTTATATTTTATTAGCATTTTCAGCATAAAAATTTGCATTTTGAAGTCAAATTTCCATCTTTTAAAGTTGCAAACTGATTTTATTGTAAATGTCTAGCTATTTCATTTCTGTTGTTCATTAGATTGGTGCTGGATGAACACAGAGGAGGAATAATTCTAACTTAAGTTGATGCTGTTATTTAAGGATCATGTCTTTAGAGTCCTCATGATAATTACCCAGATGACTTGATGTTAATTTAGGTCACTATGCTAGAAAGAAATACTTCCTTTTTCCTGGGAAGTATTTTTAAAAAGTTAGCTTAAATTATTTTTGAATTGTTGAAGTTTAATGATAAGATTTTGGAAGACCACTGCCCTGGAGGCATTTATGAGGTTAAAGCCATCAAGCAGAACCTGGGTAAAGGGAATTGAGTGGATTTTCTAGGAGAGAAGGGTTTGAACAGATATCAAGATTGGGACATTTTTCTTTGCAAATGAATTGAAATCTGGAAATTTCTCCTAGGCAAAAATAAGAAAATTATAGTGTAGTCTAACATGGAGTAGAGGCATTGAAACAGAAAGGAAAAATATTAAACTTTTGGCTCTTGAAGTGGATTAACACAATGCTAAATAATTCCCAATTGAACATGAGACCTCTGAAGTCCTTCCAAAGGATGCAGATTATAGAAACTTTTTTATATTTTTACATGTTCAATAAAGAGGTTTGGGGAGTAATTTTTTAAAAAAATCATGGAGTTCTTATTAATCTAACACTCCCTAGTCACCAATCAGAAAGATGTATCATATATCAAATTATTTAAGATGGAATTGCAAGATAAATCATGCAATAAATATACATACAATAGACTCTAAAGTCTTCTCAGTGAGATAATATGTGACTGGTATTGAAAACTAGAGTTTTGATATTAGCATTAGAGAACTCTTCAGTTACTCATTTTTAATTTATTTTTATTTTCCCATTTTTCTCAACAAAGTCTTTAGCAAGCTACCTATGGCCAAGATGACTTCATTGCCCTAATCCTGCCTCCTTTAAGGTTATTCTTTTGGTTTGTATTAGTATCCAATATCTAAACTTATATATCCTGGTCTAAAATCTTTATCCCTCTATAAGTCCATGGCACTTTGATATGCTGAGCCTTCTCTTTATTAAAAGAAGGTTTTTTTTTTTCCCTTATTGATTTTCAACTTTGGAGTCAAAGAATCCTTTATGATCATCTGTTGTGCCACCAATATATTAGAAAATGTAGAATCTATCACCAAGGCTACAAAACATGTAAGAAGACTAGAATGAGATATAATTTAAATATGAAAATAATTAAAACAAGATGACATAATCTAACAACCCTGAAGACTAGAATCATACAGAAAAACCAACTAGTAGGACATAGCATGGAACAGTCTAAAGAACCATTCTTCTGATATGGAATTACGCCCAAAGAGCAATAAAACTGTTCATAACTTTTGAGCCAACAATTCCAAATCTAAGTCTATATCTAGAAGAAATTATAAAAAAAGGAAAAGACCTGCATATTCCAAAATATTCATAGCAGCTCTTTTTGTAGTCCCAAAGAATTAGAAATTGAGGGGATGCCCATCAATTGGGGAGTGGCTAAAAAGTTATGGTACATGAATACTATGGATTATTATTGTTCTATAAGGAACGATAAATGGTCATACTCTAGAACAGCATGGAATGATTTACAGGATCTGATGCTGAGTGAAGGGAGTAGAACCAAGAGAACAACATACACATAAACAACAACATTGTGAGATGAACAGCCTTGAAAGAAGCAGATTTTCTCAGAAGTCCAGAGAGTTAGGACAACTGTATTAGACTGACTATGGATTATATTATCCCCATCCAGAGGAAGAGAAACAAAACAAAATGAAACACACACACACACACACGCGTGCGCAATAAGAACAATCCTTCAGAATCTGATGAACACTTTATGAAAATTATCTCTTATTTATCTCTTTCCCTTATGCCTAATTCTTCATCCTGAAAATGATTAATCTGTAAACATGTTTATCAAAATATGTTTGTACAATGTTAACCCGATTGACACTAAGGGAAGAAGTGTGGGAAGGGAGGGTGGAAGCACATTTTGTAACTTAAAAATATAAATATGCATATGGATGAAAATAAATAAATTATAAAAAAGAACCATGTTTCTGGGGTCAAGTAATCTGGTTTCAAATCCTATCTCCGATACATGTGACCTCAGTCCAATCAATTAGCTATGTTATATTCCTTTTGTAAAATAAGGGGTTTAGGTTCCATGATCTTTGTCTTTTTCCACCTCTAATTTTTTGTTATTGTTGCTTTACTTTTTCAGTCATGCCTGACTCTGTGATCTCTTTTGAAATGCTCTTGGAAAACGTATTGTAGTAGTTGGAAATTTCCATGGCCAATTCATTTTACAGAGGAGGAAAGTGAGACAAATAGTATTAAGTTCAGGATCACATAGCTAGTATGTGTCTGAGACTGGACTGGAACTCAGGAAAATGAATCTTCCTAACATTAGACCTATGTATTGCATCATCTAGATGCCCCTAGATTTAATCTATTCTCCTACAATTCTGCTGCAGTTAATTCAATGTCTTTTGCAAAAAAAAAAATATATATATCAGGACTTCCACAACATGAAATACTGGCATAGAACAGCCTCAGTGCTCAAGGAGGAATGTCTAGGAGTAATAGAGAAGGTTCTGCACTACCCAGAAGGGATTCTGAAGGAACTGCAAGTTCAGTATTACACAAAGAATATGTGGTGAACCTTTAAACAAAGATACGATGCTAACATTTTTTTGTTAATTTTTGCAAGGCAATGGGGCTAATTATTAAGTGTCTGAGGCCCGATTTGAACTCAGGGAGATGCTAAATTTTTAATCTTATATCTGTCCTCCCAGGAAAGTTAGGCTCAAATAAGTGGAATTAGTTGAACTTCTCTTTTACCCTAGATTCTGTCATCCTATTAGATCCTAAAACCTATTCTTTGTACCTTTAAATTGTCTCTTTCATCTGTTTCCTCTTTCCAGTTCTGTTACAATCATATTCACCCTAATCACTCTTTAACTTGGGTGAACTTAATTTAGATTATTTTTAATAATCTCTGATAGCTAGTTTTTTTCCCTTCTAAAACAACCAAAATATTATTAACAGTTTAATCTTCCTAAAACATTAGGTGAGACTTTTTTTTTTGTTTTTGGAGCAGATTCTATAAGTGAGTGAAAATCCCACTAGGTAAAGATCCCACAAGGACTACAATTGATACTAAGTCAAATCTAGCTTAAGCTAATTTCTGAGTTTCTTTATTTAATATTCACTCCAGACTGACTTGAGTTAAGGAAAAAGGTTTGAAACCATTCAAACTGTGCTCCTTTTCAATTAAGTTTGGGTCATCAAAATATTCTCTGTAAACATCATTTTCCACTCTTTTGTGAATAACTTTATGAAGTTTATATTCTTTTAATGCAATTATCATTATGATTTTGTTTATTTTTTACAAGTCATTGGGGTTAGAATTTGAACTCAATTCTTCCTGACTTCAGGGTCAGTGTTTTATAGACTGTGCTACCTTCTAATTTTTATTTTTTAACAAATAAAAAAGAAAAGAGAAAGTAGTCAGAGACAAAAAAGCTTTTTTTACATGTTGGAGAATTTATATCAGTAGAGAACTTGAAATATAGGTGGTGATGAGGGTAAGACAAACACGCTGTAAAACTTTTTAAATTTTATTTTATTTTATTTTTGCATTATGTCTATATCCATAAAGGCAATAGGACATAGCAGGACTACAACTCAGGATCCAAGATGGAGGACTTTGGAAGTTGCTTATTATTGAAATATCTGAAAGATAGTTGTTCATGAGTTTATGTTTCCTATCCTGGAGTTCCATCTTCAGTTACAGAATAAGAATTTTATTAAGTAATAGTGATAGGCAAATTCATTATTAAGTTGTTACTTGAGAATATTTAGCATAACAATGATTATCATTACTAAAACCATTTGCATCACTATATCACCAGTCATCTTCACTATGTACATCACTGCAGCAGAGCTTTAAGATTTAGAAGATTTTATCAGTCCTGAGAGTTCAAATGATTTGAAATACCAAGAAATTTAAAATGAAAGCTTCTCTAATATTAGAATAGATTGCCAACTAGAAATTCTACACAATGAATAGCATCATTGGAAATAACATGTAAAAATGAAAATTAAGAATGCACCACTCATTTCAATGTGTTAATTTTTTTATATTTTTCCAAAATTATATTTATTATTTAATAATTATAACTAATTCTTGTACAGTAATTTAAGGTTTGTATATACTTTTCTTATAATTAATCTTTAAATAAGATTATAACTATTATTATTCTCATTTTATAGGTATGAGTCCAGAAGCTCTGAGAGGTTAAGTGATATGATCTTAGTTGCACAATTACTAAATACTTGGGTCAGGATTCAAATCCAGTATTCCTGAGTTTATAAGGTGCTTTCTAAAGTACCACTCTCCTTAATATTATATTGTATACTGTGTGAAATATTAGATTGTATATTGTGTGAAAAGAAATCGAGGAATATGGGGTCTATAATTTATTAAATTCTCTAGGTTTAATTTCTTTCCATGTAATTGATTAACCACTTAAACTTTGTTTTTGTCAGGTCCCCAATGGTTGGTTTAGTTAAAAAGCACTGTATCATATGTACTCAGAATACCCATCCTCCAGCTTCACAATGTTAGTCTGGGATGCGCTGTAAGCATTACTTCTTGAACGGTGAGGTGTTAGCATACCCTCCTAATTTATCTGGTTCTGAGTGGCAATGAAATTGTAGAGATTGATGAATAAATATAAAGCTCTTCTTTTGTTAGCAGCTGTGTCCTCACTTATTGAGTCTCATGCTGCGTAGGGGAAAAAAGACAATTGTGACATGACACCCACAAGTGCTTATTATATTATCCATGGTATTGAACTAATGATAACAAAAAAATTCCATTTTTATCAGGCACCAAGGGTGCACAATAAAATATTCATTTACCTTTACACTGCATATAAAACAATTCATTTCAACACTTTCTGATATAAGATTGCTGTAATGTGGCTCCCCACTACATTAAGCACCAATGTAATTATTACCCTCATTGTATACAACCAAGTAAATTAAACACCATTAAACGAAATGCTCTCATAAATACTGTATATCTTTATAGAACTATTATCTACATTTTCCCAAAATACCGTGCTCAATTGGTTTATCTGAATTAGTGTTTTGTTCTTATAATAATACGAACAAGCCTAAAGCTTCATCGGGGGAAAGAGCCCATCTGGCTTCTAACTCTGGGAAAAGAAGTAGGTTTTTCAGACCCTACTTCTATGAAATTGTTTCTAATCTTTCAAGACAGCTTTTTCTTCCGTGTTTTCCTCTTAAGATAGCTTCTTTTACTTCTCCTTGTCATTATCATAAAAGATAGTTAGCCTTATTAAATAATGATGGTATGCCCCCATATTTCTTTTCCTTTCCATTCAAAAATTAATTCTTGACAATAAGACCAATGTCAAAGAAAAATTTCCAGAAAGATCCTACCATGATACTTGTTCACCTTTCCATAACTGCTAATAAGTTTCAAAAGTCAAAGATGAAAGAAAACTATATTTTTCAAAGATGAATTCTCTATTTCCCAAATAAACTAGGATGGAAAGAAAAACCTAATGTAGAAAAAATTTTCACTAATGACTCAACAACCAAAGTTTAAAATATATATATATATATATATACATTTTTTTCATTTCTCCTAAGACATTAAACTAGAGAAACCTTGGAGAAATGAATGATCTTCCTTGTATAGTATTTATGCTTACAGGTAAATATATTGCATTTTAATAACATGAGCTTTAGTTTTGTTTCAAATGGGCATCATATCTTATACCAATGAAGCCACAGGAAATCATAGAATCCTTTGTTGCTTCAGGGTTAATGTAGGTACACCTTGTTACATGTTACAAAAAAATGCTTCCAAAGCAGGAAAGAAGATAGATCAAAGGTTTTACATTCTGTGCAAAGCCCTCACACCTTGCAAGATATATGAAAATTTCATGAAGAAAATATTAGGAGATATTGGACATAATTACTGCTGATATCAGATTTATTTTCAAATTAGCTTTCTTTGTCAAACCATGTACTCAGTAAATTAGCTGGTATAAAGGATCTTTGAGCACTGAATCTTGAGTCAGGAAAATTTAAGTTCAAACCTAAGCTCAGAAACCTAATTACATGTATGTTCCTGGGAAAGTCGATTAACTTCTCTCTGCCTCCATTTTCTTGCCAACAAAATGGAGATAACATTAGTCCCTATCTAGAAGGATTTGTAAATTAGTACTCAGTGAGAATCCTGAGAAAGTCTTTAGCAATCCCTAAAGAGCTCACAATCCTCACTATCTTTGAGTCCAAAGACATTTTAGAAATGAAGAAACTGAGACTAGGAGGTTAAATTTGGCAGGTTTGCTTGATCAATGATAATAATAGTTAGCACTTGTATATTACTATAAGTTTTGAAAAGTGATTTACAACTGTTATTTTAAACTCACAATAACTAAATATTAGGAGCTATCTTCACCTGTCTGTTTTACAGATGAGGAAATAGAGGTAGGCAAAGATCACAAAACCAGTAACAGTCTGGGTGAAAATTTGAACCAAATTATTCCTGACTCAAAATTCCATTGAGTTTTATACCATACTAGGCTGCCTCTCAATGCACAATGACAATGGGTATTAAATGAATGAAGTGATAATTTCATTGAAAATTTCATTTATATGAAATATTCAGTAAACAAAAATAAGGCAAGGGAAAAAAGTTGTATTAAAAACTCCTTGTAAGAATAATTATTTTAATAAATGCATATCTGGGGAAAGTGGGATGAAAACTTACTTTGTTAAGCATTTACTACATGAGACTTGCTGAGTTGGGAGCTATTTTGCAAACATTGAGGTATTGCATGCTGTGTTTAAATTCATGCTTGGTAAATGAATTCTAAAAAATTTTGGACTTTTACATAGAATATGAGAATATCTTTCTAATATAATTAAATCATTTCAGGTTATTCACTGAGAAAGCATATGATGCAATATTATACTCAGTGACTTTCTTAATTATATTCAAGTGATTCAGGATCAATAATAAGGTGAGAAATTAAACGCATTAAACAAATACCTGCTGTTGTCAACTGTGCCACCTAGCCGCCCTGTCACTGCTTTTAAGAATTTATTCAGTCTTCCCTATCAAATATATTCCCACTCACAATCTAGTGATGGTGACTGGTAAGATAAAGAAATGTAATAGGTACAATTTCCCTAAGAAAAAAAAAATTAAGAAGATTAGGAAGCACTACTTTGCTGTAAGAAAGAATGAGTTAAATGATTTTAGAAAAAATATAAAAATATGGATCAACTTTCACATAATAATGAAGATCAAAATGAGCAGAACCAAGAGAATGTTGTATACAGTAACAACAATATTGTTTTAAGAACAACTGAGCAAAAACAATCATTTTGACTATTATGAAAACTCAAAATCTTTAAAATTTATTTAGTTCTGTTCATCTATATGCACATATATATTTTTAAGTTACAAAATTTCCTTCCACCTTCCCTTTCCATCCCTTCCCCTTAATGGCTAACAGTTAGGTTAGCATTGTATATACATATTATGGATAAACATGTTTACATATTACTCATTTTCAGTATGAGGAATTAGGATTAAGGTAAATGGATACATAAGAGATAATTTTTATAAGTGTTCATTAGATTATGAATGGTTGGTTTTTCTATATATTTTTTTTTTGTTTTGTTTTGCTTTTCTTCCTCTGGATGGGGATAACATTGTCCATAGCTGATCGAATAAGATTGTCCTAGCTCTCTGAAATGCTGAGAAGTAGTACTTCCATTAAGTTTGATAATTTAAAAAACTCAAATTAACTGCAAAGGCCATTTGAAGGAAGATGTTATCTGCATACAGAGAAAGAACTGACAAATGGATTTTACATGTACTTGTACTTAAATGGACACATACACATATACTCTCCATATACATACAATAATGATCATCTTTAAATTAGATGAGGAGAAAGGAAAAGGGAAAAATAAATTTACTTTGTAACTTTAGTGTTTATGCAAATATAAATATGTGTATATTTGTTTAGGTATTTATATATACATGCACACACACACACACACACACACACACACACACATATGTAAATGGAGTAGTATTTTGACCATAAGAGATTTGAAGTTTCATTTGCAAAAAAAAGAAAAAAAAAGATTTTTTCACATAATAAAACAAAAAGAGTATGTTTGGTACTGCAAGTTTCTACCTGGAAGGAATGCATTTAAAAGTTAAAAGGCAAATGCATAGAAATGGATATAGACAGATGTAATGGTGACAGCAGTTTGCAAAATGCTATGGGGTTGGAAGGAAGTGAAATTAACAATTATTTTTCAACATAGATCTTTCTCCTATAGCTATCAAAAGTAAATGATTTATTTGTTCAAACAAAATCCTTAGAATTTGGCAGTCCTGTGTAGCTACCTGAGCGAGGGAGAAATAAAGAGATACTACAAGGTTTGAATCTGATATTCCTCAATTTTTTGAATATTAAAAATTATTGCTTTATTTTGAGATCAAGTAAGAAGACATTTTAAAAGCTTCTAATGTATTTATTGTTTAGAAGGAGTCAATCTAGTGTAAGAGAAGTGTATTTGGTTTTGGAGTTAGAAAACCTCAGGTCGAGGTTCAAATACTACTTAATTAATAGTCATTTGTTAGTAGATAAGGCACTTGAAAGGATCAAGAAATCTCAGAATTGGAAAGGAACTCAAAGGTTCCCTACTTTAATGTGTACTTGAGCAAGAATTCCTTCCATAATACATCTGATAAAGGGTCATACAGCCTTTGCTAGGATATGGTTAGTGAAGGAGAAACAACTGTCTGACAAGATAATCTTTTGAATTTTTTTTTGCAGCTCTTGTTAAGAAGCATTTCCCTTATGCAAGTTGTGACCTTTGCCATGTAGGATATGTATATGAGTTGAACCCTGAGTTGAAACCACATTTACACTTATCTTAAGCCAATTGTTTGTCTCCTTTGAATCCCCTATGCTACCACTGACACTGCCAAAGCATATACATTAGTGTCAGATAAATGGGAGAATGATCTAAAGATTCCCCTTGGATGACAAATAAAGGACTATATAGAATTGCTGAGATATTGTATCCAAAATCAACAGGATACTCCCCTCTCCCCGCAGAGAAGTTATACCATAATGGAATACTCAAGATGAGTATCTACAGAAAGACCACCCTGAAAATAAAAACCTCCTTTGAGCCAAGAACCTCTGCAGAGATTGAGGAAGAACAAAGAAATATAATAGCTCTCTCCAAATTTAATGTTGATGCCAAAATAGACAGAAAGGAAGGCAGAGGGATACATATGTGAGAAAATATGCTTTAGAAGTAAGAAACAGGAGAGGTCAAAGCTTTTGTATGCTACACAGATGTCTCACAGCAAAAGATGTCAAAGAGCTTGATCAGAAAATATATCAGGAATGACACATTGTTGGAGCTTATTCCTGAATAAGCTTTCCCTTTATAGGCATATCATTGACTTGTTACAAGGATCAAAACTAATGCAAAATGAAAATGCCAAAAATGAATAAAATATATGTCATATAATTAAAAGCAACCCTAACCTGACCTTTTTCAACAAGTTGGTGATACCATAAAACAGTAAGCAAATTAAGGAAACTATATCAACGATGAATATGGTCATTACATAAGGCGAATTAATCTCTTTAAAACATATGTGGAGTCCAAACTCATGTCGAAACCAAGTAGAATAGATGATGTCTCATCCAATAAGACTTGATCTCCTTGCCAAGTAGATAGATAGGGAAGCCAAGGGCAACAGGAGTTTAAAATAAAAACATGATTTTAAAATCTTATAGATAATAAACATAATGATTGTTAGCAGCATTGTTTCAAAATAGGGAAAAACAGCAAGAAAACAATGGTGAAAAATTAATTAGGCAAAGAAATTCCAAGGGCAATTACAGATAAATCTCAGTGGAAAACAAAGAATGGATGAAAAAATGGAAAATATCTACAAAGATTCTTGAAGTATTTTTTTAACCATCATAATATCTACAAAGATTTTTGAAGTATTTTTAAGCCATGAAATACCTTCATCCTCATTTGAGTTTTGAAATTGGAATTCCATATGTGAGATATTAGTTAGAAATGACATAGAGGAAAGCAAAAATAGCTATATTAGGCCAAGTACACAAAGAGGTCTATGTTCTTGAATTCTCAGTTATTTCTCAAGACATCTGAAAGAAGGGAAGATAGCAGTAAAAGATAAAAATATTTAATCTTATTACAAAAATGTCAAAATGATAATATCAGCTATTATTGATGCTTATTTGTATTTTCTTACCTAGATCACTATTTTTGAGTTGTAGACATTGCTGTTGCTTTCACATACATCAAGTATGTCCTTGGGGAGAGAAAATGAGAAGAAATATGCAGGGCTTTTCATATAGTATTCCTTAGAAGACCACAATTTTACAGAACCTTATTTAATAAGAGATATTTGACACATTTGCAAAAATTATTTCTTACTGAATATTAAAAAAAAGAGTACTTGATTTGGTTGTGTAAAATTCTTTTAAATGTTCATCTCTGGTGAGCTGGCACCCATTCATATGTCAATATCGTGTGTGATCTATTGAAAGATACAATATTTTTATGACTCCGATTATTAATATTTCATAATACATTAAATATATACTTAGGAGAGAGACGTGTCAAGAGTTATGGATGATATCAACCCCAGAGTGAAAACTGAAGAAGGATTCTCTGAAGATAGTTTCCCACATATTTCTAGGTGTGGATACATTTTGCTAATTTCAGCTATTTCCCATATGTTGCAGAACCTCCAAATCACTCAAAATTGTGCAGTAGAATGATCTTCACAGAGAAAAAAAAACAATGTATAAAAATGCATATGGTATAAACCAGAATAAACAGTTATATGAATAACTCCAAAGGCTCATAATCTGTACATGTATATGGAACACACACAATAGTTAGATAATTAGGCCCAGAATTAAGCAGAGAGAGAGAGAGAGACCATTTTTGATTCCATTTGGACTACATGACAATGTTTTTTATGACTTCTGAAAGGGCCACAATTTTAACATTAAAGTGGAAGGTTCTCAAAATTACAGGATTTATGAGTTAGACGGGATGAAAGTGACCTTCTCATCCAACCTGTATACCCAATAGTACCTACTAGAACATATTCTGCAAGTGCTTCATACTCTGCAATGAGCTAATTTTATGTTTTTCTTGCTGGTAGATATGTAGATTAAGATAAGAATTCTGATTTTTTAGTTTTCCTTGTCTAATTTTTTTCTGGTCAGATACTAGAAACATTTGGTTGCTAATCAAAAAAGCTTTAGCATCCTGCATTACACATGTAGCCTGTGTATATGGAGAGGTTGGGGGAGGATGGAAAATTTTCTATGTCATTTCTTTTGCATTGCTATTTAATTAAATGCATTTTGTTTTGAACTAATGTAACATCTGACTGTTGGTAAAAGTAAATTCATAGTATTTTTTCCCCTGTAATTATTGTGTGAATCTTCCAAACATTCTTATTTCTGTCAAGGCCACTCCAGTTTTCCATTCCCCTTAATATTGTGTTTGACTCTTCCCTATCCCTCAGCCAAACATCAAATAATTTAGAAAATCCTATTGATTTTACCTTCATATAGTTTCTGTATCTATTTGCTCCCATTCACAGGGTTCCACTTCTCCTTTAGACCTACATCATATATTGTTTTGATGATCTGTTCCTCTTCCTATATACCCTTCATACCCTTTAATTAATATTCCCCAGAGACAGATTGGACAATACAACTAAAACCCTAAAATGTCTAAAATGTCAGCTTTACAACCTAGCAAAACAAGCAGACAAAAAATCCTCTCCACAGTCTTGCTCCAACTATTCCCACCCAAAACTTTGAGTCTTGTAAATCTACAAGCTATTTTTAGACTAGCAAGGAATTTGAACATACAATTTCCCATCTCTCTCAATAGCCAAAATATACTTGCAATATATGTGACTCGTAGAAAGTCATAGTCAGGCTATTTCTTTGAACTTTATCGATCCCTGAAAATGTTAGTGTTCTCTTTTTCCTTCCAATTTTTTAGTCTTGTTACCTTTCTCTTGCCTCTACCACTCCCAATTCTGGACTCAGTTATTAAAATCCTTCTTGTAAATAACTTCACAGGCATCTTTGCACAAAATAGGGTTTTTTTTTAAAAAAAATGTAATATATGTTGACTTGAATTAAAATAGGAATCTCAATGAGGTCTCTTTTTCCAAACCCATGAAAGACCTGCATTACTTTTCTAAACACTTCTGAATAGGAATCTTTTTCACTGAAGAAATAATCCAGGTTTCATATTAAAGTCATTTTTCTCTTGATTGGTTGGGGACGCTTAATAGCGTAACAACTTAAATCAATATTTGTCTAATTCTAAATGCCAAAATACAGTGCATTGAATTTTCAACTGATTGTCAAAAACACACATAAATAATATTCTCTTCCACAAGTTTCCTAAGTATGAAGACTTTCCTAGTATTTTGTCAAGCATGAATATGATCTTAGTGACTGTGCCAATTGTTAGTTTTTTCTGTTGCCATTAATGACAAGTCAAAGGAGAATGAAATTAAATTACATCAAGAAGCATTTAGGTGAGTCTTTAAGAAGAATTTTCGAACTGGTAGGAAAAAGAAAAGTACCTGAAGTACCTGTCAAGGGAATGTCTTCTAGAGAGTCAATAAAGTTATAAGAAACAATCTCCCTTTGGTGATTTGAAGAAAATCTTATCATGAAACAGTGGGGTGGATGAGACAATCTGTTTTTTTCCCTATAATTTGTGAAAATTTAAAGCTTTAAAACTTAAAATGAAAGTTTGATGTTTTGCACATATCTTCATTCCTTCTATAGCTAGTGGTGCCAAACTACGGTTGCTTATGAAGCTCTGCATATAAATGTAACACTTGCATATTAAACAGCAAAGGAACTTTTTCACTTTGAAATTAGTAGCATACTATATATGTATTAGCAAAAATGGTATCTACTTTTATAGCTCCAAGATATAAGATTTACTGATATCTTTACCTCAGTTTTCAGCAGAAAACTGATCAAATGATATGTAAGAAGGCTGGAGGGAAGAAAGGGGAGAGAGAGAGAAAGAGAGAGAGAGAGAGAGAGAGAGAGAGAGAGAGAGAGAGAGAGGTGATCACAAAAAGAAAATAGTAAAAATAAAGGGTAAAGGATGTGGCATGGAAGAAAGACATAATTTTATCAACAATTATATCAAGTGAATATTGTTAAAAATATGCAAAAAGTTATTGTAAAAGAGTCCAACTTAAAAAAAACTGGCTTTATGGGAGGTAAGCAGTCTTAATTTCTTCAATGCTATCAAAATGTTTAGTACAAATTATTGCGATGAATATTAGAAATACAAAGATGAGCAATAGTCACCTTCAATCATCTTTTAATTCAAATGGGGTGGGACTTTGGACATAAGCATAAAGTAGTATGCTAAATAGAAGGTGATCCTATTAATAAAAATGCATACTCAAAGATTTAAGAAATGTCATGTGAATATGTCAGTTAAGTCAATTAGGAAATATAATGGCAATTAAGATGTATTTTTGAAAGAATGCAAGCATTTCAAAAAATACATTGTGTATTGGAATTATTTTTCCATTTGGGGTCCTACAAGAACAAACAGAGACACAAGGGAACAGGATGAGATTTTAATATTTTATTTTATATTACTATTATTGTATAATATAATAATTTAATAGTTATAAGTTCATAGAAGGTAATAAAATTGATTTAAAAAGTAGACAAATAATTTGTCCATGCTTCCAAAACATGTGTTTCAGATATGATTTGCTTATAGGCCTTAGAGACTCCTAAACAGTACTCTAAGCAATGGATCACCTTACTACCTCAAGTTTAGTCTGGCAAGATCATAGAGTACTTGAAAGTTAATGTCTGAGATGGAGTTAATGAAGGGATGAAGGCAGGAATTCCCAGAAGCTCTTCCCTAGATCTTGAAATACCTTACAATTGTGGCTCTAACCTAATTCTATAGTGGCACAACCCTTAGAAAGACAGAGTGAAACAATTTTCTGGCTGAAGACAACTTGGAAGGTATGAGGGTAGGGTCTGTTACCCAGGGTTGGAAAGGGCCTCAGTGCAGCCTGGAACAGACTGCACCACAGCGAGCCAGCTCCAGCCTTCCAGGAACAGTGGTAGGGTGCCTGTGTCCCTGGAGATGCTTGGGTCCATGGCAGCAGGCACAATTTCCACCATTTAGCCCAGGGATTGCCAAGAAGAACTTCAAAGATTAGTGGGAATATTCTGCTACACCAGAGTGAGCAGGCAGTCCAAGCCAGGGAAGGTCTCAGTGCATCCCTCCCCTTAGAACCAGAAGAAGGCCTGCAGAAATACCCAGCAGCTACTTCTTCTGTGATCAGTCCATAGATGATAAGCGGGCCAAGGGAGATCCCAGAAGTCTTTCTGCTATCCCTGGAACAGGACTCTGTTGTTGTTTTTTTTTTAGGTATTCTTTTTGCAGGGCAAATGGGTTAAGTGGCTTGCCCAAGGCCACACAGCTAGGTAATTATTAAGTGTCTGAGACTGGATTTGAACCCATGTACTCCTGACTCCAAAGCCAGTGCTTTATACACTAAACCACCTAGCTGCCCCGGACTCTGTTGTTTTGCACATAATCAGATATAAGTCCCAATCTGAGCCCAATACTACCAAAGCAGAGAAGGGACCTTCCTCACATCTCCAGGGCAAAGGGGGAGTGAATGTGGTCATCCACAGACGAGAACCTGGGCCAGGATACCAGTCAGAGCCTTTCATAAGACCCTGAAGGAATTAAGGTCCATGGGGAGGTGTCCAAAAAATCTCTCATAAGATTGGAAAAGTGCATAAAATCAGGTCATAGGCTGGGGAAATGAGCAAACAACAGAAGGAAAAGAATTTGGCCATAGATAATTACTTTGGTCCCATGAAGGATCAAAATTCACACTTAGAAGATGACAAAGTTCAAGCTTTTGTATCCAAAACCTCTAAGAAAAATGGGAGTTGTTCTCAAGCTATGGATGAGCTCAAAAAAGATTCTGAAAATCAAGTAAGGGAGGTGGAGGAAAAATTGGGAAGAGAAACGAGAAAACCATGCAGGAAAACCATGAAAACCAAGTCAGCAAGTCAGCAGCTTGGGGAAAAAATTACAAAGACATTGGGAAGAAAATAACATGTTAAAAACAACTTTAGGTCAAATAGATAAAGCAGTCCAAAAGGTCAATGATGATAAAGAGTACCTTAAAAAGTAGAATTGGCAAGATGGAAATAAAGATACCAAAGCTCTTTGAAGATACAATACTCTTTCAAATATAGAATCGAATTAAGGGAAACTGTTGACTTTGTGAGATATCAAGTAACAGCTATAAGAATAAAGTCAAAAGAATGAAAAACAAAAAGAAAATGTGAACTATCTCATTGGGAAAAACAATCAACCTGGAAAACAGATCCAGAAGAATTAAACTTTTAAATTGTTTGGCTACCTGAAAGCCATAACTAGGAAAAAAGAGCCTAGTCTCCATTTTTTCAGGGAAATTTCCCTGATATCCTAGAAGTAGAGGGTAAAATAGAAATTGAGGAAATTCATTGATCACCTCCTGAAAGAGATCCTAAAATAAACCCTTCCAGGAACATTATAGCCAAATCCCAGAACTCTCAAGTCAAAGAGAAAAAATTACAAGCATCCAGAAGGAAATAATTCACATATAGCAGAGCTATAGTAAGGATTACACAGAATTTAGTAGTATCTACATTAAGGACTTGCAGAGCTTGGAAAGACATTCTTGGAGACAAAAGAGCATGGATTACAAATGAAAATCAAGTACATAACAAAACTAAACATGCTCTTTCAGGGGAAAAGATGGACATTCAATGAAATAGGAGACTTTCACACTTTCCTATTGAAATGACCAGAGCTGAACAAAAACTTTGATCTTCAATACAGGATTCAGGTGAATCATAGAGTGGGTGGCTGAGAAGGCCAAATGATGAGGGATTAAATGGTACTGAACTGCTTGTATTCCTGGGATGATTCATATGAAATAATAATTCATATGAACCATCTTATTTATTAGAGAAGTTAGAAGGAGCATATATAGACAAGACACAGGAGGGAGCTGAATATGAAGGTATAACATATTATAATGATGGAGTCAATGGGAGAGAAAGTAATGTACTTGGAGAAAGGACAAGGAGAAGTAGAATGTGATGAGAAATTTCCATGTAAAAGAGGCAAGAAAATGCTTTTACAATGGGGTAGAAGTGGGGAAGGTGAAGGCGAATGAGTGAGCTTTCATTCTCATCGTAAGTGGTTCTGAGAGGAAATGATATATATATTCAATTGGTTATAGGAATCTATCTGACCCAAGAGGGAAAAAAGGAAGAAGAAAAGAAGGGGAGAAAGGGGAAAGGGAGGGAGGGTGTAGGTGATAAATTAGAGGGAAGATCTTGTGAGAGGGTTGTCAGAATCATGGAGGGACAGCATAAAAGAGAGAGAAAATAGAATACATGGGGAAGGGGTGAATAAGATGGAGAGAAATTACTAGCAAATTCCTAGCAGTAGGAACTGTGGGAAAAATATATTTAAGTAAAAATTTATGATACATTTAGGATGAAGAATTGCATCCATTCCAGAGAGAGACCTGATGGTAAATGAACACAGATCAAAGTACACTTTTTTCGCCCACTACTTTGTTTTTCTTGAGGTTTCTCTATCTGTTTTTAGGAGGGAGGTTTATGTTTACTTTTACAAGACTATAGTAGTAATGTAGAAATAAATAAATAAAAATTAACAAAACTAAAAAGAAAGATAAGGTAATGATATGAAGCTATAAAGAGGGATATCTGTGCTACTATATAATTGACTTTATATTCTAGATTAAGCTGGTTTAATTTATCTTTTAAGAAACTGAGAAAATTAAGGAAGATCCTTGCATTTTAAGAAAATTGTTTTCAGTCTCATGAAAGATTATTTATAAAGAAAAATTATTGGAGGTAGGAAGACCAGTTTTCAGACTTTTGTGAGAGATAATAAGGAACTGAAGTAGTTTAGTGGTCACATTAGTAGAGCAAAAGTATTCATTGTGAGAGAAGTAGAACTGCCAAGACTTGAAAACTGATTTGAGAAAAAGATGCCACTTTTTCTTTGAGACTGAGAGTTTAAAAGGATGGAAGACTGTGTAATAAAATTAATAATGTTAGGCAAAAGGTAGATATGAGTGAGAAGATGATGAGTTATGATTATTACATATTTAGTAGAAAATACCAGTTAGACATTCTGACTAGGCAATAAAAAACATAAGCTCAAATTTCAGAGGACAGGTTGATTAGATTACAAAGATTTGGAAGTAATCTTCATAAAGTCCATTTCTCTTATCCCCCCCACAAACTCATTTACTCATGGTTTGATCAGAAGTACATCAACTTAAACAGCTCATGACACAGGAATTTGAGTGCTCTATTCATACCCTAGTGTGTACTGCTGAATGAGAAATGGTCAATCTGTATCTGAAACCTACTGCAAATCAAAGGATCCTTCCATGGATTTTTGTGGATTTGCATTAGGACAAACTACTTTACAACCATATATATTTTTCCCTAATGATAGCTAGTTTTAATCTGTTTCTTAATCTTGATTCCCTATAAATAAATACCAGAGATATATGTGAGTGTACAGGGTATAACCTTAAGAGTAAGAATGTTCTAGCTCAAGATAACATATATAATGAGAGTTGACAAGTGACATATTTTCAGTGCACCCAAAAATTTCTCTAAGAATATGACTGAGGCATCAAAAAATCAAATCAGTTTCAATAGAAAAGTTCCTCATAATGATGAAATAACTGTGTAATACATGACCAAAAATTAAAAATAGGGGAGACAGTATATTAATATCTTTTGATTATCTCTTGAGTTTTCACCTTTTTTTTTTGTTTTGACATGCTTCTCAGTGAAGACCTTTGTCCCAGATCCCTTCAATTCAATTCATTTTAATATTAAAAAATATTAATTGGCTTAGAGATCCTTATACTAACCCAGGAGTAACAATTGAACCCTTGGGAGAGAAAAAAATCCAGAGAGAGGGAGAGAGAGAGAGAGAGACAGAGAGAGAGAGAGAGAGAGAGAGAGGAAAGAGAGAACAAGGGGAGAGAGAGAGAGGAGAGAGAGAGAGAGAGAGAGAGAGAGGAGAGAGACAGAGACAGCGAGAGAGGAGAGAGAGAGACAGAGAGAGAGAGAGACAGAGAGAGAGAGAGAGAGAGAGAGAGAGGGAGAGAGAGAGAGAGAGAGAGAGAGAGAGAGAGAGAGAGAGGAGAGAGACAGAGACAGCGAGAGAGGAGAGAGAGAGACAGAGAGAGAGAGAGACAGAGAGGGAAACAAAAAAGAAAAGAAAAAGAAGAGGAGGAGGAGGAAGAAGAAGAAGAAGAAGAGGAGGAGAAAGGAGGAGGAGGGGAGGAGGGGGGAGAAGGTGGAAGAGGAGGAAGGACAACAAGAATAACAAGTAGATGAAAAAGGAGGAGGAGAAGAGGAAAAAGGAAAAGAACAAGAACAAGAAGGAGATTAACAGGAAGAATGACAAGGAAGACAAGAAGAAGGAGAAGGAGAAGAAGGAGAAGAGTTATGAGAAGAACAAGAAAAGAGACCCCAGAAAAGAGCTTGGAAGACATCCATATTTAAGTAAAAAAGAAAAAGGTGAACCTGCAAAGGGTATTGAGTAAATTTACTATATTTTTAGAACTGACATATCATTTCAATGTTCTGTCATAATGCATAGGCATAGGGGCAGCCCATAAGGGAGATACTCTATTAACTAGTTCATTGCCAATACATATTGCTCATCAACTTAGTAATTACTTTTTTAAAAAATCCCTTGTGAATATTATACTGATTTTACTTTTCTCCCCAGAAACTGAATTCTAATGAGAAATCACTGCTTCAGGGGCCAGGGAATAACATATTACTAATGAAATTGCTCCATTTATTCATTAGATAAGTAAAATCACTTTATTTGAGAATATACCTGCAAATCTAGCCAGTAACCTCTATTAAATGAAATATTACTAGGCTAAATCTAACTATGAATATTACCATGACCCCAGAGGACTGAATGGAATTTGGAAGACCCAGAAACTACTTCTACAGAAGACAAGTAAAATTTTTAATAAATTTTAAAAATGTAATCCATAATATTATAATTGTTCTTATATAGAGTGTACATAATTTTGGGGAGAAGGTGGTATGTTGGAGCAAAGGAAAAGGGCTGATCATTACTATATTTAATTACCTCAAACAAAAATAAGAGAGTGACATTTTTAGTGAGGATTAGGGTTACAGACAATGTGAGATAATTCATGGAATAATCGTTAGTGTTTTGTTTACCTAAATGCCAAGACATCATTACAAGCCATCTATGTAAGTATAGACTGATGGAGGGTAGGGATGGCAGGACTAGAATTTCTAATTTCTTTGGTACATAGAATTGAAGTTTATGACTTTCTCTTTATTAGTATTGATCGATACCTCTTCTGTAATTTATGATCCTTGAGAAATTTCTGTAGTATTTAGAGGCTAAGACTAGCCCAAGGTCACACAGACACTAGATCTCAGAAACAACACTTAGACAAGGAGTTTCCTGAATTGAAGACTGCCTCTTAATTTGAGGTACTAGAAACTAAAGAAATGGTACCAAATCCACCTGTCTCTGGTAATTTTGTAACTTCATGAAGTAAAAAAAAAAAAATTTCCTCACTGGGGACCAAAACAAGGCCTTCATAGAACTCAAAAGAATTGACTGGTTACAATTAATCAAAACATAACACATCTAATACTTAGTCAATACATGAATGAATGAATAATATAATAAATAATTAAGTGAATGAATGAATAAGTGAATAGAGAAAAGCCATCATAGAGCATATTTAGTACCACATCAGTGCCTTAGAATCCTTTCTAACAAACATAAGTGGTAATTTTATGTAAACTTCTTTCTCTGTATTCTTTTACTGTGTTAAAATGTTTGAAGACTGATAGATTTTACAGTTTTTAAAGAGGAAATAGACCAAGGATTTTAACATCATGTAGAGTGAGTGACTCATCTCTTGCTAATAGGAACAGTGGGAGTGAGGATACAGCATCTGGACCACACAACAGAGGCAAGTTCCTGGAACATTTATTGAAATCAATGGCATTTTTATGATAGATATTCTTTCTTTTTTTAACTATATTGATGCAAAGAGGATGGCAATAAATAGCCACTGTATTTATACAAAATTATTTTGGAGAAGACATATTCTCATGAAAAACTATTATTTGTTTTCTCTTCCTCTTGAGAGAAATGGGGACAAAAAAGGATGCCTTTTACATTTGAGCTGGTAGAGCTGGGGCAAACAAAGGTGAAGCCACTGATCTAAGCACCCACAGAATCATGGCCTAAAGCAAGAAGAGAAAAATGAGAGCTTGTCATTGCCCTGCTGAGATTCCCAGTCTAATTACCATCATGTAGTGTAATAGCACCATCAAACAAAGCACACAAAACTGTACCTCTAGAAGTAAATTGGAAAAAATGAAATAATTGTCTGGATAAATGCAAGAAGAAATAAACTTTCTCTTCATTCATCTTGGCTATTACAAATGGTAGTACTCATGCTACCTGAATTTTTTCAAAAATAATCTTTCCTTTTCAATAAGGAAACATGGAGAGCATCCTTTGTTTATGGGGTCGAGGAGAGATAGGGTAAATAGCTGTCTGTAGAATTCCAAAGACCTGGTTGAAGTCCTTTATCAGTCATATATAAAATATACGATCACCATGATGGATGCAGCTCCTCTCAGCAGTTCAGAGAGCTAGGAGACACTGTTATGGACATTGCTTTCCTTATCCACAGGAAGAAAAATAAAACAAAACAAAACATAACAACCCACCTCCAAACCCCTCCCCCCTGCAGAATCTGAATGAATACTACATTCACTTTTTAAAAATTGCTCGTATGTATTTTTTCCTATCTCATGGTTTTCTTTCTTTTCTCTTATTCCTGATTCCTCATAATGAAAGTGACTAATCTGTAAATTTATTAGACATAAGAAATTATGGGAGGGAAGAGGTATTATATTGACCACCAAGCTGAAGCTGTACAGAGCCATTGTACTCTCCTTGTGAAAACTGTCCAGTCTCCCAAACATTTCTCAACTCCCTTACCATTTTTCTCTCCCCACCCAAATTAAACAAATAGAAAAGAGAGGGGGATTAATTTTTTATACTTTATAAAATTTTTCTTGCAAGTTGAAGAGGTTTTTGCATAAAATATGTTTCATTTTGTGTAAAGAGAGTCAAAATGGTTGGTTAAATAATGTTTTAGTTATTTGACTGAATTCACTGGAGTGTTGCAGGCAGAATAGTAGAATTATTGTTGTCTTCTAGGATGAACCAATTAGAATTACTCAGCCAGTATTTAAAGCAGTGAGGTACCTGAATTAACACCTGTAACACCTGTCATTCAGAAGTACAACTAGAAGAGAGAATGAATTTTAATTCCTCTCTCAGATCAATGAATCAGCAGTCACCGTTATTCAATGAATGCTTTCCATGTGCTCTAGGACAACTAGGTGTCGGAGAAGATAGAGCACTAACCTTGGAGTCAGGAGGACATGAGTTCAAATCTCACCTTAGACACTTTATACTTAATAGCTTGTGTCACCTTGGACAAGTTACTTAACCTGATTACCTCTCATCCAGGTCCTTCTCCTGTGTCTTGATTGATATCTGGTCATTGTACCCAAATGACTGGAGATGAAAGTGAGACTGGCAACATAGCACAGCACTCCCTCACTCAAATCCTATTCATGTACTTGTTGTGGCATCACTTCCCTGATGTCATGGTCTTCCAGAATGACAGACAAACATCTTGTGCTCAATATCTTTGTTTCTCCATAGAGTATTCACATCATTTGTGTGTATTTGTATGCATGAATTCATATCCACTTTCTTCATAATTATTTGGAAACTATTCTTGATCAGTGAAGAAAAGGAATTGACATGTTTCTGGACAGTGCGATCCTCTCTCTGCTTGCAAAATAATAATGAAAAGATGATCCACAAAGCTGAAAATGTCATATGAATTGTTTAGGTTTTTTTAAATAAAAGAAAGATTTTATTTATTTTTCATTTTACAATTTTCCCCCAATTTGGCTTCTCTCCTCCATTCCCCACAGTCTCTTAGTATTTACATTGTTTCAATTATGTACATTGATCTAAGTTGAATGTGATGAGAGAGAAATCATATACTTAAGAAAAATAAAGAATGAGATAGCAAAATTACTTAATATATTTTTTTAATTAAAGGTAATAGTCTTTGATCTTTGTTCAAACTTCACAATTCTTTCTCTGGATACATATGGTGTTCTTCATCACAGATAGCCCCAAATTGTGCCTGATTGCTGCACTGATGGAACAAGCAAGTCCATTAAGGTTAATCATCACCCCCATGTTGCTGTTAAGGTGTACAGTGTTCTTCTGCTTATCACTCTCAGCATAAGTTCATGAAAATCCTTCCAGGCTTCCCTGAATTCCCATCTCTGCTGGTTTCTAATAGAACAATAGTGTTCCATGACATACTTATACCATAGTTTCTTAAGCCAGTCACCCATTGAAGGACATTCACTTAATTTCGAATTCTTTGCCACTACAAACAGGGCTGCTATGAATACTTTTGTATATGTGACGTTTTTACTCTTTGTCATAATCTCTTCAGGGTGTAGATGAAGTACTGGTATTGCTGGATCAAAGGGTATGCACATTTTTTTTTTTTTTGCCTTTTGGACATAATTCCAAATTGCTCAACAGAAAGTTTGGATGAGGTCACAACTCCACCAACAATGCATTAATATCCCAGATTTCCCACATCCATTCCAACATTGATCATTGTCCTTTCTGGTCATATTGGTCAGTCTGAGAGGAGTGAGGTTGTACCTCAGAGATGCTTTAATTTGCATTTCTCTAGTAAGTAGTGATTTAGAGCAATTTTTCATATGACTATGGATTACTTTGATTTCCTCATCTGTAAATTGCCTTTATAGGAATTGTTTTTAATGTAATTTTAGAGATAAATTCATTTCTTGATTTTAAAGGAATTTAAAATTAATAAATAAAATATATGATTATATATACTCTCTTTGCAATTTCTTTTGAATATAACTTTAAATTTGAAATTGCTAAGTTGCTATACTTAAGAAAAATACTATCAATAAATGGGCACATTTTGTAAAATGCTGTTTTTGCATTAAATGATACTTCTTTTATTTTCAGACAATATGTTTACATCATGGCTTGCTATTAACAACAAAAACACATTGTGATGGAAAAGAAGGAAACATTGTGACAGACACTTGTATGCTTTCCCATAATCCTCCTACGACAATATAATTGCTGTTTAGTTAATAAGCTTAAGTACCAGTGATGAATGTAGGTTTATGTATAGCATATTGATGATAATATCTGAGTAGGATATTCTGCCAAATCAGAGGCAGCTAGAAAAAAATATTGCAGCCAAAATTGCATTTCAAATAACTATTTTTCTCTCCATGCAATCAAAATTGTATAGAGTACAGTTATTTTCATAAACACACATTGGTACTATAGAATGGAAATAGTAACTTCCTGTGATTTATAGCAGATGATTGTGACATAAACCTACACACCTGTGGAGAGCAGAATTTAGTAATCCCACCATGACTAAGGAGATGTATCCTTACCCCTTTGCAATTAGAGTGGAATATTTACCTTTCCTATTAGACCTGTAATTAATCAAAGAGGCATGATCCGCCTGGTACCAGGTGAATTTCTGCATCCTGGGATGACTGCTAAGTGGTTTGTACACTGGATACTGATTTTAACACCAAATGAGTATTGTATATAAAGTGTTCTCTAATACTTCATTCCTTGCTTTTCAATATTGATGGTAAATGAGAGCTTCTGAGCAGGCAATCAGAGCAGCATGGACTAATAACATGGATTTTTTTGAGTTTCTGGGGGTATTTTGTGCAGCATCCTATTTTTTGATTAGTTGCAATGTTTTAACTTATCTATTTTGCAATTATCAGGGAAAGGATAAAATGACTCTCTGCTAATTTAAGGGAGAAAAGAACACTTTCAAAGGTAACAAGATAATAAAGTAAAGAAAGCATAGCCTAAAACTATATCAGGGAAGCAGTTAAGCTGCAGTAATTCAGATGTTGTGCTAAAGGAAGCAAAAGCTCTTGGCTAATGAAAGTAAAAGGTTCCAAACAGACTCTTTATCCAGAAGAAAATGTGGATAAAGAACTCTCTCTCTCTCTCTCCTGGTAATATCAAGAGAAGAGAAGAGAGGTAGACAGAAGCATTAAAGTTTATATATTGTCTCTGGAGTTCTGCTGTGAATAATAATGAACCTTCTTGCCTTAAAAGCCTTATGAAAAGGTGTGAACTCTCCCTCTCAAATTGTTCTTCACACATTATTTAGTAGCTTAACCCCATTATTGAACTTCCATGATGTAGAATGGTTACTACCTTGCTCTGTCCACATAAATATTTTAATAAACCACCCAGGTGAAGCTGCTTAGATGGAACATTTTCAGTCAAAGAATGGACCAGTTCCCCTGAGCTCTGTATTGAGCTGTCTGTTGGCAAAGCAAATCCCTGAAAGGTAAAAAGGAAACTGGTCTGTTTCATCAGATAACAGCTAGTAATTTGAAAACCTTACCTAAATAGAAAAATAAAAGAAAGAAAGAAGCAACTGTGTTTCTCTCAAGTCTGCTGGCATGAAAAGCTTTGGAAGTAAGTGATAATCATAGGTAACTGCTGTCAGATTCACAAAGTTTCAGTCCTCTTAGCTGTACTGACCAAATAATTCAGCCGAAGACCAAAGCCTGATCTTTGGCACATTCTGCAGATTGGCCTTTTTTGTGGTCATCCCAATAACCCTGAGATAGGTTGATGAACATTGCTTATAAAAAATTTGAACTAATTAGTCTTTGATTTTGTAAAAACATTGGATATATTTTAAACTTTGATTAATATAGGCCAATGACTATACAAATTCAGAAAAATATCTACAGGATCATAACAGTATATGGTTATATTTGGATTCCCACATGAACAAAGGGAGACTTTTCATTTTATTAATTAATTGACTTATAGTTTTCAGACTGCTGAAGAAAAGAAACTTATAATAAAGATACATTTTAAAATGTGAAGTTTATCAGACCCCCCTTTATTACTAACAAAAAAGAACTGATTAAAATACATATTTTTTTTTAAAATCTCAATTTGAAGGGCCTCATTAAAAACAAACCTAGTCAGTTCCTTCTAAAATTCTAAGATGTTGAGTTGCAATTTTTATGCAATTTTTCCATATAGTTGAGTTGTTTACAATTGACTAGCCCTAGGATAGTATTAAATTATTCCTACAATGTGCACCTTTGGGGCTCGTAAAAAATCTGCTTGAAAAACACAAACATACACAACCATACTCATGAGAAACAAGGGAATAAAAAGGTGCTTTCCCCACTCCCACCTCTAAAGTTCTTCAAGTTCATAAACCACATCAATATACAGAAAAGAGAATCAACTGAAAAAAACAGGTAATCATTGTCCAGAATACATACAAACCATAATTAGACTTATTGGATTTCTAGGTGAGTATTTATTCATCTCCTTCATTCTTGCATCAGAAGTTCCTGAGCAGTTAAGCCAAGTCAAAACGTTGTCCCTGAGCAACCTCAATGTGTCTAGACCTACATGTGTCTTGTGTTTGGTCTTAACAAAAATATTATTTATTAACAGTCTGATTATTCCTTTCAAAGAGATTTCATAAACACATGCATATATAACACACTCACAAATATGGATATATGAGAGCTAGACAGAGATCAAGACAGAGAGAGAGAGACTCAGAGACAAAGAGACAGAGAAAGACAGAGAGGAAAGAAGGAAAAGAAGGAACAAGGAAGGAAGGAGAGGTAGAGACAAAAATATAATCAGAGATAGTCAAAGAGAAGATAGAGAGACAAAGGCAAGGAGAATTAGAGAAAGTTTGAACTTATGGTAAGAAAGATCTGGATTTCAGAAAAGAATACAGTATCTATTGTTTCAATCATCCTAGCAGTAACATCTCAGGAATTTAGCAAGCATCTAAGATAGTAGTTACAGAACAGGTAATGTCTGAATTAGTAGAATGACTTTCTTTATGAAGAGTTTTCATTGTGACCAGTGCAGTCATGAATTCTTGTCATGTTCGTATATACATATGCATATGTGTAAACATGCTTGTACTTATTCATATAGCACATGTGTACAGATATACACTAAATAGATAAGTAGATAGGTAGCTAGATGATAGATACATAGATGGATAGATGGATAGATACTGATAATTAAAGGTGGATAAATAGAAAGTGATAGATAATTATGAATAATCTGATGAAATAGCTAAGGCAAAAGTTTTTTTTTTTTTTAAGAATGTCAATGGAAAAGAGGTTCAGACTTTTTGTCATGTCCCCTCCTCTTTTCCACAATTCTTGCTAAGCTTGCTGAAACATTCTTAAAAGTCTGCAAGTATCCCCTGTTCTGTAATCTTTTTTTACTTTTCTTCTGAGAAAGGGAAAAATGAATGTATCTTCTTTCCTCTTCCCCTAATGACCATGTGTTATTGCCATGCTTAATACAGGTCTCTCTCCTGTGCTCTAATTATCAGCTTGACCTTGAGGGTGTCTCACAGACAATAAGAGAAACAAAACCAAGTTGTGTGTTTCAAAACTAGATAATGAGGCTGTGCACTCGATAGGGACATATGGGTCTCTATTCTTTCCTTCTTCACATTTATATTTTGTACAGATTCTTTTTGGCATATATTTTTCCATAATCTTTCAAGGTTTTCTATTTGAGCATTGGGAAAAAGTATTGCCCTTTTGGTAACAAACAAGAATTTTAAGACTTGTAGTTCCTATATGAGGTTCAAATGCAAGAAGTTAGTTGGGATTTCATTTATAATGACTCTAAAACTTCTTTTTTTCACACACATACACTCTTATTCACATAAATAGACAGAGTAAAGGAAGAATTCCTTATCAGATATACTTTACCTAGGTCTTGAAGTATAGTCCTTCCAACTTTCTCTCTTTAATGCCATTTATTTTGAAATTGTAATAACAGGTTATGTAAAATGGAAGGAATCTACAAATCTATTTTTGTTACAATGTAAACAAACAAATGAAAAATGATGTCTTCTGAATAATGCATGAAACACTTGGGCAGTCATTTAAAAAAAGGCAAGACTACAATGTGCTATATACCCTTTTGTATGAGTGTTTTGTTGACAAAGAGACTGGAAAATCAGAGAAACCCACAGGAGCAAGAAATGCAGGGTATCTGAATTTCTGTTTCTACTTCATATGTCATTTGAAAATGTATTGAATTAAATTTGGGGTGAAAGATACAGTTTCTTCAGTGGACAGTATGATATTTTTTGAGTTTGTTCTGTGGATTGCTAATATCTATTGTGGAATATTTTTTAGATTGATTGGATTAGAATACAGGCAGGATGTTCTTCCCCTCATACCTTAACTTTAAGCTTCCCTATATATATATATATATATATATATATATATATATATATATATATATATATATATATAGTGGGACTGATGCTTCACTTCTGCCTTTTTTGCCAGTGAAAAATCAAACGGCTGATGTCAGATTTCACCGGAGAATAGTTTGCTCTTTCCATAGCTATTCCTTTGCTTGCTCTTAAGGGATGAAAGACACCATATAGACCCTAGATTATAGCAGCAAATTTATGAAAATTGTCTTATATTTTCTGGCTAATTGCCATATTTATTATACCTACAGATTATCCTTATAGTGATGATATTTGCTGAACCAAAAATGCCAACACATTCTGACATTGGATTAATAATTAATTATATATATAATTAATTATATATATAATTAATTATATATATAATAATTTTTGTAACGTCCCATTTAAGCACTCAGACATGCATATTGATACTGTAGGAAAAATCTGAGACATATGCTAGATGACAGTGAATAGAATGATAGACTCTAATCACGAAGAATTCAATTGGAATCTGATCCAAACCATGTACTAATCCTGTAATTCTAGGTAAGTCTTGTAACTTTTCTCAAAATCTATTTCCTCATCTGCAAAATATAGATAATATAAAAGTTACTTAACATGATTGCAGAGAGAATCAAATGAAATAAAGTTCTTTACAAATCATAAAGTACTACATAAATGTAAATATTGTTATTATTAAACTCATTTCTATCAGTATTTCTTTGAATCACAGACATAGCAATCACTGTTTGGAGTTCCCCTTAGAAAGAAGGAAGCTCAGTTTAGCACCTGTGGAAAATATTTATTTCAATTGTTCTCTTACCCATTCAGACAGATGTCATTTAGTAGGTCATAATTCAATATGATTACAAATCATCCCAATCAATAGCTGTGGGAATGTCTTTTCTGATCTCCCTGTCCTCAATAATATGCAGTCTAATGACTATATGGTATTAGGAAATAATGGAGTCACAGTTCCTTCTGAAAAGGTATAAAGCTATTTGTAATTCATGGTGCTGGTCATGGAGGAATGGATGGGTTAGGAATCCAAAGATGAAGAGGATCTTTCCCTCTATATAGTTTATAGCTTATTAACAATCCATTCTCAAAGGTGTGGTCTTTCTTGGAGAAGAACAAGAGGGATAAAATTCATTTTTAATTAGAAAAAAATATTGTTAATCAATAAGAATTTAGTTTCCCTATTGTATGCCAGTCAGAATACTAAGTAATGTGACCACAAAGACAAAAAGTGAATATTGTCAAAGAGCTTATTTTCTATTGAAGAATGTATATAATAGATAAAATCAAAATAGATATGGAATGTATAGACTAATTTTTGAGGGGAAAGGCATTAATGCTTGAGTATGTTTACCAGGAATGGCTTCATGTAGTATTTTATTTACACATTCTTTTTTTTTGACAAGTCAATGGGGTTAGATGAATTGCCCAAGGTTACACAGATAGGTAATTATTAAGTGTGGGAGGTCAAATTTGAACTCAATTCCTCCTGAGTCTAAGGTCAGTGATCTGTCCATTATGTGAGCTAGCTAGCTGCCCTTTTCCTAAGTATTTTTTGTAAGGCAATGTGGTTAAGAGACTTCCTGAAGCCCACACAGTTAGGTAATTATTAGTTGTCTGAGGCCAGATTTGAACTCAGGTACTCTTGACTCCAGGGTCAGTGCTCTATCCACTGGGACACCTAGCTGCCCCTTCCTTTTACTAAGTGTTAATACATTTAAGGAATTATAAGAGGCAGGTATGAGGAGTGAATGAATTCCAATGTGAAGGAATCAGATTTTCAAAGACATGAAGACAGAAAAAAAAGATCATTGCAAAGGTGAGTTACCTAAACCATAGAGTGAACAAAGAGGACCTAAGTACAACAAGTCTAGGAAATTTACTGGGGACTAAGTTGAGTTGTATTTTATTTATTTTTTCTTTTTTATGGTTTATTCATTTTACGTTAGTACAAAACTCTTGTTATAAGAATAAATATAAACTCACCCCCCCCACAAGAAGATGAGAAACCTCAAGAATAGTGAGAGGAAAAAATGTACTTCAGTCTGTGTTCAGATTCCAATGCCTCTTTCTCTGGGGTAGGTTGCCTTCTTTATCATAAGTCCACCAGAGAAGGTGCTTCAATATGTTTCCCACAGTTGCTATTACTAACTGTACTTCCCTCCACTCTAATCCTCGCCACTCTCATTTATTCTATTATCTCTCTCTCCTTTCATTCTGTCCCTGTCCAAAAGTGTGTTTTATCTGAGTATCCTCTCCCACCATCTTCCCTCTCTTTTATTACCTATTCCCTGCTTCCCATCCCCCAATTCTGCTTATCCCATCCCTTTCTTCCCATTTTTCTCTAGGGTAAGATAGATTTCTATACCCTATTAAATGTGTATGTTACTTCTTCTCTGAGCCATTTTTTAAGGTTTTTGCAAGGCAATGGGGTTAAGTGGCTTGCCTAAGGCCACACAGCTAGGTAATTATTAACTGTCTGAAGCTGCATTTGAACTCAGGTATTTCTGACTCCAGGGCTGGTGCTCTATCCACTGCATCACCTAGCCACCCCCTCTGAGAATGAAGGCTCTTGCCTTTCCCCCATTCCCCCCCTTGCTTTCCCCCATTCCACTCCATTGAAAAAGTTTCTTCTTCACTGTTATGTAAAATATTTTAGCCCCTTCTTCCTCTCCTTTCTCTTCCCCCCATGTACTTTCCTTTATCATTCTTTCACTCCATCTTTTTACTATATTATACCATTGTATCATGCTCATTCCTTTGCATTGTCTATATATGCTCCTTCTAATAGCTCTTATAAATGAGAAAGGCCATATGAGTTATCTGTATCTAGTTCCCATGCAGGAATATAAACAGTTCAACATCATTAAGTTCCTCATAGTTATTCCTTCTTGTCTACCCCCTCTATGATTCACCAGAGTCCTGAACTTGAAGATCAAACTTTCTGTTCAGCTCTGGTTGTTTCAATAGGAAAGTTGGAAAGTCCCCTGTTTCACTGAAAGTCCATTTTCTCCCCTGAAAGAGGATATTCAGTTTTTCTCAGCAGTTGATTCTCAATTGTAAACCAAGATATTTTGCCTTGTGAAATATCATATTCCAATCCCTATAAGCCCAGATCCTGTGCAATCCTAGCTATAGAGTCACAGTAGTTGAATTGATTGTTTCTGGCAGCTTTTAGTATTTTCTGTTTGAGTTGGGAGTTTTGGAATTTTGCTATAATATTCATGGAAGTTTTTAGTTTTTCTTTTGGGATATCTTTCAGGAGGTGAACAGTTAATTCCATAAATTTCTATTTTACCCTCTGCTTCTAGCATCTCAGGGCTATTTTGCTGTATTATTTCTTGAAAAATGAAGTCTTGGCTCTTTTCCTGGTTTTGACTTTCAGGTAGCCCAATAATCTTTAAATTATTTCTCTTGAATATGTTTTTGAGGTCAGTTGTTTTTCCAGAGATATATTTCACATTTTCTTCTAATTTTGGGCTTTTTTGGGAAGAGTTTTATTTCTTCCTAATTTTTTGCAATGTCCTCATTTTCCTTTAGTTCCATTCTGCATTTGAAGGAGTTATTTTCTTCAGAGAGCTTTTTTATCTCCTTTTCCAGCTGGCCAATTCTGCTTCTTAAGGCATTCTTCTCCTCATTTTCCTTTTATTTTGCTTTTTTCTAAATTTGGCCTAAACTGGTTTTCAACATATTTTTTCCAGTATTTTTTTTGTATTTCTTTCACCAAGCTGCTGATATGGTTTTCATGATTTATCTACATCACTCCCAACTTTTCCTCTACCTCTTAAATGAGGTGGAGTAAGTTCCTTTTCAATGCTTTTTTAGCATATCCATAGCCTGAGCCCATTTCCTATTTCTCTTAGAGGCTTTGGATACAGAAGCTTTGAATTTGTTATCTTCTGAGTCTTCCATGGGACCAAAGTAATTTTCTATGATCAGATTCTTCCTTTTCTTTTGTTCATTTCCTCAACTTAAGACAATTTTACCACTTACAAGGCCTTGGGGATTTTTTGGGACATTCCATTGGGACTTTTATTCCTCCAAGATCTTATGCTCTCTTGCCTGTTCTTTGACATATAGATGACCATACGTGCTCCCCTATGCCCTGGAGCTGTGAGGAGGAGCCCTGTTCAACCATCTGTAGGGAAACCCAAACTGCAAACTGGATCTGAGTGTGGGCAAACAACAGAGTCCTGCCCCAGGGAGAGCAGAGAGATTTCTGCTATCTCCTCTGATTCCCTTGCCATCTTTGGACTGTGCTGTAGTTACAGACTGGATTCTTCAATTCCCACTGCAAGTTCTTATGTCAGGGCTGTTCTGAGGCCTATGCACCTCAATCTGCACTCATTGTGTTACAGCAGAATTCTCTCACTGCCCCTTCAAGATGTTCCTGGTGATCCCTGGACTGGACTGTGATCTTTGCCCACTACTTTTTTCCCAGCCCCTGGTCCTGGTGAAAGACACCTTTCCCACAGAACTTCTAAGTTTGCTTGGATTGGGAAATTGTGTCACTCAGTCTTTCTGTGGGTTCTGCCCCCCTAAATTTTGACTAGAGTCATAATTTTACAGCTGCTCTGTTGTTTTTTGTTTAAAAGAAAAAAATATTTTCCATAAAGGTCTCTCCTTCTCTTTAAGTAACTGATGCTTTGCCTAAAACTAGGGAAAGAATGATATGGGGGCTCCAGACACAATTGAATTTTGCTATAAAACTGTTAGCTATACAATGGAATTGAGAAGATTGCCCTTATGAGTTTCCCTTTAAGGAGATTTCTTAACTGAAATACTAAATTGCTCTCATTATCTTATATTATCATTTAAAAATGATCTCACCCAAAGGCCCTTAAAGACATTGTTTTTAGACTGCACTATATTTTGGCAGTATTCCTTGAAAAGTTTTATTTGTTGCATAAATATATTTAAATAGTGGACTCAGTAAATAGAGATGTTTTACAGGATTTCAAGCTGGAGTGATTTTTATTAGCACAAGAAGGAGAAGCTGAGGGCATCATGTCTTTCAAAACCTTAAGGTACTAAATACATCTAATTAATATCACCACCACTAAAAGTACCCACTCTTCTATTTTTTATATTCTTTTTTTTATTTGTTAACATTGTATTTGTTTTCCAATTATAAACAACAGTAGTATCTACCTATCATTTTTGTAAGGTTTTGAATTTTACAATTTCTCCCCCCTTTCCTTCCCCCCTCCTCACAGAATGCTGTCTGATAGTCTTTACATTATTTCCATGTTATACATTGATGTAAATTGAATGTGTTATAAGAGTAAACATAAACCCCCCCTCTCCCCCAAGAAGATGAGAAACTTCAGGAATAGAGAGAAAAAAATGTTCTTCAGTCTGTGTTCAGATTCCAATGTATTTGTCTCTGAGGTGAGTTGCTTTCTTTATCATAAGTCCACCAGAGAAGTTGCTTCAATATTTTTCCCACAGTTGCTATTACTACTTTATTCCTCCCCACTTTCATTTATTCTATTCTCTCTCTCTCTCTCCTTTCATCCTGGCCCTGTCCAAAAGTGTGTTGAATCTCAGTACCCACTCCCTTAATCTTCTTACTTTTCCATAACCTGTTCCCCCCTTCCCTCCCCCCCCCCCATTCCCCCTTATCCCATCCCTTTCTTCTCATTTTTCTCTAGGGTAAGAGAGATTTCTAAACCATATTAAGTGTGTATGTTATTCTCACTCTGAGTCACCTCTGATAAGAATGAAGGCTCACTCATTCCCCCTTGCCTTCCCCCTTTTCACTCCATTTAAATAGGTTTTTCTTGACTCTTATGTGAAATTTCTTAGTTTCTTTTTCATCTCCTTTCCCTTCCGACCAGTACCTTCCTTTATCACCCATTGACTCCATCTTTTTACTATATTATACCATTATATTCCACTCTTTCCTATGTCCTGTGTATATATATATATATATATATATATATATATATATATATATATATATATATATAAAAATGCTCCTTCTAAGAACTCTTATAAATAAAAAAAGTTCATATGTGTTAGCAATATCTTCTTCCCATGTAGTAATACAAGCAGTTCAATATCATTAAGGTCCTCATCGTTAGTCCTTCTCTTCCACCCTCTCTATGGTTCACTAGAGTCCTGTACTTTTGTTAAATTCTGGTTGTTTCAATAGGAAAGTTTGAAAGTTCCCTTTTTTCATTGAAAGTCCATCTTTTCCCCTGAAAGAGGATGTTCATTTTTGCTGGGTAGTTGATTCTTGGGTGTAAACCAAGATTTTTGCCTTCAGGTATATCATATTCCAATCCCTATTAACACTTAATTTAGAAGCTGCAAGATCCTGTGTAATCCTGACTATGGAGCCTTGGTAGTTGAATTCTTTGTTTCTAGAAGCTTTTAGAATTTTTTTCTTTGATTTGGCAGTTTTGGAATTTGACTAATATTCCTGGAAGTTTTTTCCTTTTGTGATCTCTTTCAGGAGGTGACCAGTGAATTCTATCAATTTCTATTTTGCCCTTTAGGATCTCAGGACAATTTTTCTGTTTTATTTCTTGAAAAATGAATTCTAGGTTTTTCTCCTGGTCATGTCTTTCAGATGTCCCATTAATTTTTAAATCATTTTTTCTGGATCTGTTTTCAAGGTCGGTTGTTTTTCCAATGAGATATTTCACATTTTCTTCTCATTTTTGACTTTTTTGGAAGTGTTTTATTTCTTCCTGACTTGTTGCAAAGTCATCAGCTTCCTTTCGTTCCATTCTGCATTTGAAGGAGTTATTGTCTTCAGAAAGCCTTTTTTTTAATCTCCTTTTCCAGCTGTTCATTTATACTTTTTAATTCATTCTTCCCCTCATTTTCCTTTTGTTTTGCTTTTTCTGTTAGGCCTAAACTGGTTTATAACATATTTTCTTCAGTATTTTTTTGTATATCATTCATCAAGCTGTTGATCTGTTTTTCATGATTTTTCTGCATCACTCTCATTTCTCCTCCCAATTTTTCCTCCATTTCCCTTAATTGCTTTTCAAAGTCTTTTATGAGCTCATCCATAGTCTGAGACTATTTTCTTTTTCTTTTGGAGGTTTTGGATATGGAAGCTTCAATTTTGTTGTCATCTGAGTATGTGTTTTCTCTGTGGTCAAACTCTTCTCTTTTTTCTGTTGTTTACTCATTTCCTCAGCCCAAGACAGCACTTCCAAGTCTTTTACAATGTGCCCCACTGGGACTTTTTATTCCTCCAAGGTCTTATGCTTTCTTGCCTGTGCTTTGATATGTAGGTGGTCCCCATACTTCCCTCTTCCCTGGAGTTATTAGGAATGATCTACCTTGGCTACTTAGTATGGAAGTGCAACCTGGATCTGAGTGTAGGCTAGCAGCAGAGTCCTAGCCAGAGGGAGAGCAGATAAATCTCTGCAGACTTCCCTTTCCATCTCTGGGGGTGTAGGCTGCTTTCCCCAGTTTCTCGCTACAGGTTCTATGTCTGGTTCTCCTCACTCTATACTCCTTCTGGTGTATCAGAGTTCTCTCACTGTCCCGTCAAGCTGTTGCTGGTGATCCCTGGGATGGGCTGGGTTGGGCTGTGCTGGGCTGTGCTGGGCTGTGCTGGGCTGTGCTGTGTTGCAGCCATGGCTTTTCTTCCAACCTCTGGTCCTGATGAAACACACCTTTCCCATGGAACTTCTAAGTTATCTTGGACTGGAAAAATGTATCACCCAAACTTTCTGTGGGTTCTTCACCTTCTCATTTTGGCTAGAGTCATAATTTGTTGGCTTTTGGGATTGGGGGGGGAGGAAGAGGTTCCCAGAAAATGCTGCCTTCATGCTGCCATCTTGGCTCCACACCCAGTACCAGCTCTTCTTGTCCACATCCTCCTCCTCTTCTGCTTCATCTCATCATCTTGTTCTTGCTCTTGTTCTCATTCCTCTTGTTCTTTTTTCTCTGATTTCTATTTTCTTCTTCCTAATCCCCTTCTTCTCCTTTGTCTTCTTAATGTTTCTTTCAAATAAGTGATTTCATTGATGTATTTAACTCCCAATGAAACATCTCCCTCTTCTAATGGCATATCTAGCAGCTGTTCTACAATTTATACTTATAGGGATAAATACCTGGAATGTTAGACAAATAACCTAGGATCTCACCAAGTATTTCCTTGAGTTGAGATGAACTACTATTTTCATATTGCCTCTCATTATCATCACCACCACCACCATATTCAGTTTAAAACTGCTAATTTTATTTTTATAAAAAATGTGGTGAATAAAGTGTTGACCTTGTTACCTTGTGTTCAAGGGTTATATGTGATGCAAACTGATGATTTGAATCTGGGTAATTCCCTTAACATCAAAACTCCCTGGCAATTCTATAAGATGATCTATCAGTCACAAAGTGACAACTTATATTGGTAGAGGGAATTACCCATGTTTGATGAAATGAAGTTTAGAGGTTTTGTATTCCTTGCCCTATCATCAGCTTAGAACCTATAGAATTCTTTCTGAATCTGGAAATTTTTTAAAAAAATTAAAGGAAACAAGGTAAATATAAAGTATATTGCTGAAAATTTGAGAATTTGAATGGCATTATTAAAAGCTACTTTGATTTCTAATCTTACATTTAAATATGAGTTAGCCAATTTAAACTGTTAGCCACTGTTCTGGAACATCTCCCTCTAGATAATTTTTTCCTCATGGGGCTATTACATCCATTCCTTCCTCCAAGCCATAAGATTGGTAGCTCTTTGAGAACATGGGATATCACTGCTCCCCTTTTTCTATCACCAGAACTTAGTGCAGTAGTTTCCATTGAGTAGGCCCTTTTTATTCTAGGTGACTAAGAACAGTAAATTTAAACTTTAATAATCCAACTTTGGACCTTATTTTACATAGTCCAATGTCCCCACATACTTTCAATATATTTCCAACCATGTCATCACATGTAAATGATCTCTCCACATCCTCCTTTCTTGTTCCTAACTTCTTTTTTTGTTATCTTTCCCAGTTAGAAAGTAGAAAGGCTAAAGCTAACCTGTTTCTTTATATATATATATATATATATATATATATATATATATATATATATATATATATATAAATAATTTATATTCCCAGCTCTCTTTATAATGACTGGCACATTGTAAACCCATAATATGTGTTGTTCTATCTGTCATATACATATATATATATATATATATATATATATATATATATATATATTCATCATCTATCTATGTATATTTATCTATCATTTATCAATTTATCTATCCATCTATCTATCTATCCATATCTATCTCTAGCTCTCTATCTCTGAATCACTGTCTTTCTATTATCCATCAATCTATCTATCTATATCTATATCTATATCTATATATATATATCTATGTCTATTTATCTATCCATCTATCTACCTTACACAAAAAAGTTTAAGCTTTTTTAAAGCAATATTTTGTTATCAAACTGTTTTAATAAGATGAATCAATTTCCTTGGCAATGGTGCTCAGTTTTGAGGACTGTAATATCATTAGCTCCTGAACCATCCTCTTAGTATTTTCTTTAGCCTGCTCCCTCAGAACAGTGTGATACTCAACAGGGCTTCGTTTGTTCTAAAAACAAATCTGCTTGCTTCAGATCCCCTTTTGAATCAGTTGAGCAAGTTTCTTAGAGGAACTCAGCAAAACAGTTCCCCTTTCTTGAAATAAATACCACAACTACAATTAGTGAAAGAAATCAGTCAAAATGGAATTAGAGGTGATTCAGAGGTTGAGTTTGACAGCCTGGCTATGGTGGTAATTGAGCTTAAGCTTCTGCTAAAGCAGAATTTCCCCTGAGAATTACATCACTATTAGGTTTGATTTTCCTTCTGTTGCAACCACATCACAGTTGGAGCTACTTTTTAAAAGTTAAACTGCACTCAAAGTTCTCAGGAGGGTGAGGACAGATAAACAACACTGAATTTATTCTGCAAATAAATAACAATACTTTATGCTTGCTAAAGACCTCATAAAGATAAAAGGTAACATATGTTCTTACCCAAGTGCATTTAAATTTCTCAGAAAGGCACTTCCTCAGTCTTGAGAGAATATAACTAAATGGGTCAAAAACTGCCAAGTAAAAAGCTTCAGTATTCTATAATAATCATTTGTGAAGACTTTTTGGTTTCCCTTCAAAGAATAATCAAGAATAAAGAAATAAACCCTCCTACAGAAGGCATGAAGGAGTTTAACAAGCTAGACAAAAAAGTTGTTGGCAGCAAGGTGCCTGTTCCAAAAATCAAGTAATTGCTAAGTGATACTTAGGTACAGTCATTCCATCCTCTCTGGAACAGTTTGTTATCCTGTGAACTCTATAGGAATTTGGAATAAATGATGGCAAGTAAAAAAGGCATTAAGATATTTCATGTAGATATACTTTTGTCATACAGAGTGGAGTTTAATCACATAAACTTATACAGATCCAAAAACGGGCCACATAGTTGGAAGGCTATTGAATCCCTGAGTAGATTTTTATTTTTGCTGTCAAACTTCGGTGAAGTATTGAAAGTTTGAAATGGAAAAAAGGTACACAAGAGAAATCCAGCTAAAATCATGAATTACTAGTCTGAGATACTGTAAACATGAACCAGAAAATAATTTAGATTAATTAGATTTTTTAAATGATCAGTTTAGTATTTTATGGGCAGAGAATAAAGTTGACTTGGAGAAACTAACAAGAATGGTAGGGTTTTTAGTGAGCAGTTGCCCTGTAATGCCAGCCCATGGTCATTTCAAATAGTTTGGCAGAATTAAAACCAGCTACAATTGAATTATTTTTCTTTTTCTAACAACTGATTTTTAATGGCAGATTTCATCCTACAGCACCAGTGAAAGATTTTGCAATTAAGTCTTTTCCTAATGGGGCATTATTCTCTCTCCTCTCTCACATGTGTCATCCTGACTAAATACAAACAGGAAGTTACTGGTTTTTTACTGGTTGCTTTAGCATTTTTGGTATTTTTATTTATTGACAAATGTCTGAATTCTGTTTCTATGTTTAAAGTAACAGTTTATCTTTGTCTTTTTACAGCATATTTGAAAGTTTATATCATTTTCTTTTGGAATGAAGCTGTTCTCAGGCAAGTGTTATTATCTTTATCTATATACATGTTTCCATGATGCTAAAATACCTATTAGAATTCCAGGATCCAAGGTCCTGAATCTGCATGTGATCTCTATGGTATATCTCTTGACTATCAAGGAATTTATCCTTATTCAAATAATTTAAAACTAAAGCATTATGCATGCTAAAATGAGAGCAATATCTGCCCTTTAATGCAAACAATCAGTTTAGAGGGTCATAGCTCAAAGATAAAAACAAAAATATATTTGATAATCAGAATTCTCTATCTCTCTGCACTATCTGAAAAGTAGACTCAATGACATCATGATCCATCCTTTGCTTTTTACTTGTAGAATTAGATAAAAAGTAAGGCATTTTGATAATTTTCTATTGTTTTAACTACTAATTTAAAATGACCAAACTCTTTTATTAAAACCACATTAGTTAGAAAGTCTGTTAAATAAAAGACAATGGAATTTTAAATTAGGCATTTAAATGAATGTTCCTTTTTGATTTTTAAGTTAAAAATGAGGGGGGGAAGTAATAATCAGCATCTAATGGGAACAGGCTTACTGTGAAGAAACCATATTGATTTTTTCATGGTCCTATGAACATGTCAAGTTGTAATTAGGAGTTTACTGAATTACCTTGGCAGTGCAATTCTGTAGGTTCATAGTAATTCAGTGATACTGTAACCTCTTGAACAATATCCACATCTCAAACACTTGCTATTTCCTATGACCTAGGAAACTCTACATACTTATGTCTCATCAGGAAAATAGAGATTAGGGATGATTTGATGCCCTCTCATATCTCTTACATATCAAAACCTATGATATGATGATGGGGATATTGGTAAAGGGTAGTGTATTCGGAAGTTATATGGCAACTAATGTGTGGCAAGGAATACCCAGGCATGGTCCTTCCAGGAGGCTTGAAGGGCTATGTCTCCTTCAGACCAACAAATCTAGGTAGCTTCGCCAAGGTCAATATGAAAACTAATATTAATCATGACCCTGCATTACACAGCTTATAGACCCTGCATCAACCATCAGTATATGGCAAGTTTACATAGAGGTGAAAAGATGTATTTTTTTCCTTCAATCTTATCTCCTCTAATTAGTTTTATTGAAGAATAAAACTAATTAGACAAAATCTGAAAGTGTTAATCTGATTTGTAATTGTAACTGGTTATAAACTCATTTTTGTTCCTTCCTCACTCTCAGTTCATATGAATTCTTTCCTGAGTTTCCTGCTTAAAAACTACAGAGTAAATAAAATCTCCCAAATAAGAAAGATCTTGGACATGTTTTCTTCTTGATTATGACACTATACAAGCAGCAGAGATTCTTAGCACTTGCAATTCTCTTTTTTCCAGATTATTACAGAGTACTTTCAAATACATAATTTTGCCTCAAGATTTCCAAGATCCACTCTACCCAATCTTTTGAAGGTGGTTGTACAGGTGTTATTATAATTACAGTAATTTGATTTTTCTTCTCAATGATAGGGATGTATTTTGGAAAAAGTTTCAATTCATTTAATAAAAGTTTCAAATCTGGACAATTTGGCGAACTAGGGATATATTGATTCTTATCCCATTCCTAATCATCTTCCACCTATGAAAATTTGACCCATTATCATATATTATCTATGAATCTTTACCTAATTCTTTAGTTGGAAATGTTTAACTGAAAAGTCTGCTTATTTTGAAAATAGAGGATTGGAGTTCACATTAATTATGTGGCTTCATAATTTTTTTATCTTGAAACTGAAGGGACCAGAACAGATGACTTCAGAATCTCTTCCAGAGTATATTAGGCTCATGAATGAAGATGATAACAATAGTAATGTGAATCATACAATTAAAAATGTAATATACATAGCATCTTTCATATGAGAATATCTTTTCTTACATCTTTATGTAAACAAAGGTATGCATCATGTACTATAAGCATTCCTTCAAAAATATATGCTTCATATATTTATGTTCGGAATCATTCTTTAATACATTTTATGAGCATTTTTGTAATTTATTCAATATTACTATAAATATAATTTAATGAAATTATAAATTGCATTATAACATACAAAAAAGAAAAATACATCTTCAGCTATTGATTATGAGCACAAATTGCTTACACATATAAATATGATGCAAGATAAAATTGTTGAAATACTTCATTTGAAGGGAGTTATTTAGAATTTAGTGGTTAGTTTTTTCTAAAATTAAGAAATATAGAGGCAGGATTTAAAATTTAAATATTAAAAATAAAATATAGTTAAAAGAAGACAGAAGATGTTTATACAAAATATGCACATATTAGTCTGTCCATGAGTCTCCTTGCTTCTCCTCTTCTCAGGTCCAGTATGAGGGATTCAAAACTAGGCAGGTACTGACAGTCACAAGTGTTAGCAACATAAACTCCCTCTTGGGAACTCAATCACCATTTGATTTAATGTTGACTGTTTAATCATATTATAAACTTCTTCACCAACAGGTTTGTGTAATTGCCTCTTTAGCAGAAAAGAGTAAACAGCTTACCTTGCAACTCCTATTCCGTTAAATAGGCTATTACATTCCTGGAAACATCCAAAGGTTTGTCAGCACTTTCATTATCAATTTCCATTTTCTAGAGTTGATAGTCTGGCCATAAAATTTTACTCTGGACTGAAAATTGGCATATAATGTCTTAACCTTGGAGTAAACATGGTGGTGTGGGGATTTTAAGTTTCTCTTGTTCTCAGTTCACATTAATCATATTCTTTTTCCCAAAAGATATCAGCTCACATCATGGGACCTGTAAGTATATTCTTTCCAGTGCTGAAATCAGGACAACACAGTTGACAAGCAAATGTGGGATCTTTACAGTTCAACACCCTACCTGTTTTACTTCAGTTGCCAGAGGCGACTGTCTGTTTCATAGCCAATTATAGCTCTCCTGGATATCGTTGCTGCCTATTTTGAAGAGGAATTGTATAATGCACATGTATATGTATGTTTGTTTATAGTAATATGTAAGGGAAAAAAGATATTCTCATATAATAAGATGTTATGTTTATTTAAGAAACAAAAGAAATTGGAAAAGTTAATTTGCATCAATAAGCATTTGAATTCAAAAATATAGACTAATTGGCATAGGTGTTATAGTCAAAAGAAGTTATCAAATCTTAGACTTCATTGGCTCCAAAAACAATTGACTCTCACAGATGCGCTTTTTGACTTCTTCAGCAAAAATCCTGTAAGGCTTTTTTTTCCACTCAGAGAAAGTTTATGCCCCTGACAACTAGACTAATGTGACAGATCAGATGGCTCATCATGTTGGAAATCCATTTTAACTTACTAATACATCGAAAATAGTTCTGTGAATAAGTGCTGAACAGTGTTGATTGTTCTGCTAATTCTATTCTATCTTGACTTCAGGGGCAGAAGCACATTTTAGAGGCAAGAAAAAAAGTATATTCATTTTAAAGGAAAGAATAATTGCATTAACCAGAATGGAATGAAACCTGACTGATATTCTTTCTTTTTTCTACTTTTCTATTCATAATCATCATCATCATCATCATCAAGGATTTAATATTTATCCCACAGATAGTAGAGTAATACATATATTTTGTAAGGTCACTGAAATGTGAACAACACTGATACTATCTATTTATGTGAATGAATTGTATGCAATATTGTTGACTTAGTATTTTAAACTGCCTTTATGATTACTCAGTGGTAGACTGAAATGACTAATAGAGATTTGAGGTGATTATTAAAAAGAGAAGTATCAAATTGACCAGGATTGAGTTATTTTTAAAACTGTCTAAAACTGACCTCTGAGTTTGCTCTAATTTTTTTTGAAGATTGTGTGCATGTGTTTGCATGTGTGTGATATAATATATCATCACCATCATAGATATAAACAATTTTAAACTTAAATGAGTACAATAGATAAAAGAAGGTAGATTATCCAAAGTAGGAGTGGGAAGCAATTAAGAAGAGTGTTAAATCTATGTTTCTTATGAAAAAGGCTAAGTGGCATAGCAACAACAGTCCTGACTTCAGATACAGCAGAACTCCTGTGTGAAGAGCTTTGTGAATGTACAAGTATGTAGAAATGGGCACAGATAGTAGAATTCGGAAAGTTAAATGACTTACTCATTAGCAATGCTTTCAAATGAGATCCAGGAAAAGAAATCCTGCTCTACCTGAGGTTAGGACTGTTCTTGCTATACTACTTAGCTTTTTTCAAAAGAAAGATAAATTTAACACTCTTCTTAAATGAAGAGGACTATAGTAAAAAAATGGAAATTATTTTGTATATGTTTTGTATATGAATTATGTATCTACATGGGCAAGTTGTTTCCCCCATTCAAATTCAAGTTCCTTGAAGATAGGAACTGTTGCATTTCCAAATCTTTTATCACCAATATCTATCTAGCACAGTTCTAGAACTATGTAAGCACTTAAGAGTTTATAGCTGATTGACCAAGTCAAAAAATAAAAGAGTAGGAGGAGGAGGATTTCTCGTGTGTTATAAATGGAATATATAAAGAAATATGTGTATATGTATACAAATTATATGTCTGTGTATCAATGTGTAAATAACATAAATACTTCTTGAAGGATCAAAAAATAAGAATGAAAGTGAGTGCTCATCAATTTTGAAATGTTTCAATGAAATGTGGTATAAACATGTCAAGAAATATTCTTACGTTGTAAGAAATAATAAAGGTGATGAATTCATAAGAATAGGAAGACTCACATGAACTGCACTAAAGAGAAATAAACAAAATTGGAATAATTTATACTATCTATCATCTATTTATCTATGTAATGTGAAGGGAATCAACAATGTAAGTTTTTAAAACTGGTAGATCCAATGAATTGCCAGAGTACTGATAGTTTAGCATCCTGTCTCATCAGAGAGAGTGTGAAATATACATATAGTCTGGACACACATTTTCAGACATGCACAATGTGTTGATTTGTTTAGTTTGATTTGTACATCTTTCTTTTAAGTAATGGTGATAAGAGAAAAGAACATCAATAAAATATAGAAAAACAATAAATGAAGTCAAGCTATTTAATAACATCATAATTAGTTTTCTAAAATCTTTGGGACTTGGCAATCATAGGAAGAAATTGGATCATAAAAGATTTTGGTCCTCATGAGGTTGTGCTTTTTGTAACTAAATCCATATAAAGTCTTTTTCTACAGTTCCGTTTTTTATTGATCTATCCTTTGGCTTTGCATCTCTGCTTGTAACTAATATAGTTCTCTTCTTGATCTACCTATCAGCTTCACCCTCAGGCAATAGAGTAAAGTCACTAATGGCTTCTCTACAGTTGTCCTTAATGAATGTTTTTGAAATGGAATGCCATAGTTCTTTGTTTGCTTTGTTTTAGTACTTCAAGGTATCTTATCAAGGTCCATGCTTAATGCCTTCATTTTATAGATAAGCAGACTGTGACCTACTTTGTGTAAACCATTTCTCCATGTTGAGATACTTAGAGACAGAAGTAGACCTGAGAAGACTTCTGACTTTAAATCAACATTTATTAAGCACCAACTTAAATTACTACATTATGTGTGGAGTTAGCCTTAAAAAAAACTGTTCAGTTCTTTTTTTTTTAATACTATTATGAGAATTATTTTCTAACATTACTTCTTTCTCTTTGTTTCTCCTCTAGGCAATGGCATCAGACTATTGATGTTTTTACACCAATATCAGTCCTCCATTAATTCTGAGAGAAAATATAAAATGACTGAATTACTTCCATAAATCTCTTCAATTGCTAAATTTTAGTTACTGAGACTTTCTAGACTAAATTTAATCAATTCTCCATGCCTCAACCCACCCTCACACCATATATTATCATGAAATATTTTTTGCTTAACAATGATTTTGAGACTTCCCATTCCAAGTGCTTTTTCCTGCAGTGGTTGAGGCATAGTTTCTTTATTTTAGTGTTGGAGAGGTGAAGAGTACTATAAAAATAAAGCTCAAAATACTAACTTTTAAAGACTGTATTAAATTTCACTCCTTTCTCCCTCCATTTTAGATGGGGTTTTTTTTGGTTTTTTTGCAAGGCAATGGAGTGAAGTGACTTGCCCAATGTCACACAGCTAGGTAATTATTAAGTGTCTGAGACCGGATTTGAACTCAGGTCCTCCTGATTCCAGGACTAGTGCTCTATCCACTGTGTCACCTAGCTGCTCCCTCTCCCCCATTTTTTAAAATAAAGGGGCTACAATGAAATAAAAGGAATACAAAACATAGGCAGACCTGAACACTGTCTCTACTGCTGTAAAGCTCCTTATATAGACCATCATCTTCTTTGACATATCTTATAATATTTACTCTCTAACTATCTTCCCACTGGCTAATTTTCTGTTCTGACATGAGACTTTACAATGGTTAACTTGCCCATTTTTGGTCTAAAACTTCTATCCTGGGGCTCTGCTATCCTGATTGGTAAATACTTTTATGTAGGTTACCATATCTAAGCAAGATACAAGAATGCTTCACTTTATCTTTTGACCATCTTTCTCACCAATCACTTTCCTGCCTTTCATTTATCTTCTGTTATCTACCTTTCCACATTCCCTCAATATTTTCCAGTTCTGGAATGATAATTAAAATTTATGCCACTACCATTTCTTTTGGAAAAGATGTCACTCTACTCTTTTATGAGTCTACTTCTTAAACCTATAAACTTCCTTTATTTTAAAAGACTTTAACATTTTTTCTAAAATATTTTTTTGCATTCTTTCCCTAACAAATACCAGATAAAATGGAAATTTATGTATTATGTACAAATTGGTATTTGTATGTGTGTTTATATATGTGTGTATACACATACATATATGTATATGTATACATTAAAGATAGGTATTGTTATATGCCTACTTGACAGAAGAAAAAATAATACAAAATACTGTTTAATATAAAACAATTTTATTTTAATTTTTAATAAATAATTATTTCAGGACTTGCTTTTCTCTATATTAAAATGAATGTACTTCATTTATTTCTTTTCTTATTATTTTTCTTCTTATTATTAACCTTATTCTATTTCTTTATTGTGATCCCCACTTCCATGATAAAATAAAAGGAAATCAAAGACCTTGTTATTTATATGCAGAGTTAAGCAAAACAGAAAGTTTCATCATTAGTGTTCTGGAAAAGTGGATTGTCACTGTACTAATCAGATTTCTCAAATATTTTAAAGTTTTTATTATTTTTATATAAATTATATTCCTGGTTCTCCTTTTATTTTCCATTAACTCATACAAATATTTTTATCTATTTGTCTGGTAAGCCATGCATTTCATTATCTCTTAAAGTATGATAATGTTTCTCTGCCTGAAGTAAAGAACACTACCAAAGTAGCAAAACTAGGATCTTTAAAGGAGGCAAGGAGATTGTGATCAGAGACCACCACAGAACACAAAATTACTGAAATGCCCAAGAGAGGTAGAAGTGTAGAGTTAAAAAAACTTCAAACAGAAGGTAGTCCCAAGGGAAACTCAGCCTCAAAAGCTGCCAACCTAATTTTTTGTATAAAAACCAAAGTCCAGAGAAGGCTGGGAGAGGTTGGGGAGTTATTGAATCTAGTCAGAAATGAGAATTTTTTTTTTTTGCTCTGGTTTTGAGAGTTCTCCTTTCAACTGCTTTTGATTGCTCTCAGGCAAATTTGAAGCTCTAGAATCAGGTAAGGTCAGTTCATAGCTATCTCAATTTTACATGTTCCATTACATTTATATATCATAATTTATTTAGCCACTTCCCAGCTGATGAGTACACCCAGCTTTTTTTTAGTACTTTCCTATAATAAAAAAGCAGCTAAATATAGTTTTGCTTATGTTCATTTTTTGTTTTCTTCTATCTCTTTTGAGTATAAACCTATTATTGTTATAAATGAATAAAAAGATATGTCAGTTTCTTGATGCTTTAGGCTTTCTTTTTCCCCCCAAAATGGCAAGACCAATTCATAGCCCTCATCAAGATTTCCTTAATGCTTCTGTCTTCCCATAGCCTCTTTAGCAATTATTTTTATTTGTTATCTTTAACAGTCCTATAGAAACATGTTACAACTACAATTTTACTTTAGATGAATTTCTCTTAAAGTAGTGATTTAGTTTTTTTATCTTTTTGCAATTTCTGACAGCTTAGATCTTTTCTTTGCAAACTATTAATAATTTTTGTTCATTTATTTAATGATTTTTAATGATTTAATGATTCTTAGAAATTTAAATTGATTTCATTTATGGAATTATTTATACATAGTCCACTATTTCTCTTCTAATTTTAGAGTTGTTAGTTTTGTTGATTCAGTCTTTTCAGTTTTATAAAATAGAAAACTTGTATCTTCTATGGTCCCTTTTGTCTCTTATTTGCTCATGAATTTTGTATATATATATATATTTGAAAGGTAATTTATTTCATATTTCTCCAATTCATTTCTTTTTTAAAAATTATTTATTTATTTTCATCCATTTGTACAAGCATATTTCCAAGTTACAAAATTTCCCTTCCCACCTTCCTCCCCTCAGCAGAGAACAGTCATGTTAGTATTTTACATGCATATTTTGTTAAACAGATTTACAAATTAGTAATTTTTGGAATGAGGAATTAGGATTAAAGGAAAGCAATACATAAGAGATAATTTTTATAAAGTATTGTTTTTCTTCCTCTGGTTGGGGATAATATATATAGTCCATAACCAGTTAAATACAGTTGTGCTCACTCTCTGGACTGTCTAGTGCAGTTTCTTTCATCAAGGTTGTTCATCTCATAAGGTTGTTGATGTGTATATTGTTCTCTTGGCTCAGCATCAGATCCCATAAGTCATTCCATGGTTCTCTAGAGTCTACCCACTTGTGGTTTCTTATAGAACAATAATATTCTATAGTATTCATGTACCATAACTTATTTAACCATCCCCCAATTGATGGACATCCCCTCTCTAATTTATTTCTGATAAGACCTTTTGAGTCATATATCTCTTTGGAGTGTATCCTTTACATACAGAGTGAAGTATTAACATATATGTAATTTCTCACAGATGCCTGTGCAGTTAGACTAGCACATTTTTTTTCAAGTACTGAGTTCTTATCCCAGGAGTTGAGGGCTTTGATTTTATGGAACACTAGGCCATTGAGTCATCATATTTTTGACTTCATCTATTCCACTGCTCCCCACCCCCTTTATTTTTCAACCAATTTTAAAACATTCTGATGAGTATTGCTTTGTTTTACAGTTTAAGATTTGTTTACTTCTGGGCCTGCTTCCTTCCTACTAATTTTTATTTATTTAACTTGAGATACTTTTTTTGTTGTTTTTTTTACCCCAAATGAATTTATAAAAGCTCTATTGAGTAAACATTATTTTGGTTGTTATATTATTTAATATTTCTTGATTATTTCAATTTTTATAGTGGCCACTCCTTTCCAGGAAAAATTAAACACTTTGTAGAAATCCATAGTTTCTATTTATGTCTTGGTAGGTGGACTGCTATGAATTTTCTACATATTGCAGCTATTTAAAGTGAGGTTTCTTTTTTTACTTCTTCCTCTGGTCAAGACACTTTGCTAGATTTCGAAGGTAATATACACTCTGTCCAGTTTTTTTTTCCTCTATATTCAGACTCTTCTAGGATTGCCCTAAATTTTTTCTTTTCAAATAATGTAACATAATTGGACTTTTTTTTTGCACTTTGGGGTCATTTTATTATACTTCTCTCAATTGCAAGAGAGTGCATTAAATGACTAAGCAATTATTCACACATTTTTTCAGTGACTACATTCAAATTTCTATAGCCTTCTAGATTTAACCCATTTGGTCCCAACCCTCCTTTCCCCACATTTAAATACTTGTTTAACAATGAATTTGAGAACATTCATCCTGAGAATTATTTCCTTCAGTCTTAAGCCTACTTTTTGCTTCTCCCTATCCTTACATTTTGCACTGTTGAAATTAATGTACTTCTTCAAAACTTTCTCTTTATGTGTGGTTTTAAATATATTTGTGGATTTAAACCTCTTTTCCAGGTGATATGAAAGAAAAATTAATGAAATATATATTCTCCTAAACCCTTTCTCCATATTCTAATCATCTTCATTTGCTGTGTTTATATTCCATGAAAGAATAAGTTCCTTTTCTACCACAGTATATTCCTCTTTCCTTTCCATTTTCTTTTTCTCCAAAGATGGACTAAAATATAATAGAAATGTTACCTGGCCCCTTTCCTGGCTTATTTAACTTTTTTTCTATTACTCTTAAAGGTATTAGGGTTTCGAAGGACATTTTTTCTGTCTCCTTTTCCCCATGTTTCCCTTTTATCTTGTTAGCAATCATCCTTTGATACCTTCCAATTAACCAGAAGCATTTATCTTTTCAATGTTTCACTTGATTCTTTCACTTTTTTCTGAGATTTTGCTCAATTTTGTTTTTTTATGAGAGTTTTTCTTTTTTTTGAAATATTTGATTTCATTAATATTTTGCTCTCCATTTTTCATTTTTTCTCTCCCTCCTTCCCATAAGATAATAATCACTTTTATGAACTATGCCACTTGGAATTTTATCCCTATTTATATTTTACTTTTCAGAATATTTAGACTTTCTTGTCCTTTTGTGTAGCAACTGTCAATATCATATGTTTCTGATTCTGGCTGTCTAATTCTTAAACTCTTTCTTGCTTGTTTGTAGTTTTTTTTCTTCTGACATGGAATTTCTATATTTTATTTATGGTGTTTTTGTACCTTTTAATTTTGGTGTTCCTTTCAGGAAACAAACAATGGATTCATTCTATTGAAGTTTTGACTTCTGGTTCTAATGGGTTGAAATAGTTTTCATTTTTGGATTCTTGAAATATGGCATATAAGCTTTATGTTGTTATTATTTATGATTTTCAAGTAGTTTGACAATTATAATCCTTAATAGGATTTCCTATTGTTCTAGCTTGTATATATCTTACATTTTATTTTGGTACTACAGTCTTATGATTTTTCTTGAGTATCTCTTGACTTTTAGAGAAGTTGACTTTTATTTGGCTCATTCTAAGCTTCAGAATGTTCACCACTTGGGTAAGGCTTCCAATTGTTTAGTCAGAAATATGAATTCACATTGTCATTCGTTCCTTCTTTGACTATCCTTTCCTGTAACATTGCATTTTGTTTTCCTTATTTAATTTCTTTCATTTAATGTTCTTTTGTCCATTAGAATTCTTCTTTTCTCTAAGGATCTACTTGAATTTATCTTGAAATTTATTTATTCTTTTCTTCCAGATCACCTTTTGTGCTTCCCTCAGTCCAACCTGCATGAATCTTCATTATGTTGAGCATTTTCTTCTCTTTTAACATATCACTAGCCTTGGTTTCTAGTTAGGGCTTTATGCTTGAGTCAATCTCTGTTCCCTTTCATACTCTTCTATTGTGTACTCAGGGATATCTGGTCATGCATGTAATAATTACAATCTAGACCTTACTACTACAGAAATTTTTAATTTTTGATTCAGAGTTCTGGCATCTTGACTTTGATTTTTGCCTAAGCTCCTTCTTTGTTTCCTGCTTTCTCTTTGGTTATAAACCCAGTGATGCTGATGACCTCTTTGTTTTGCTTCACAGTGGATTACCCTATTTCTTCTTTTTGGTTTATTTATGAATTTTCTGTGGTCTGCATGATGTGCTACCAAGGCTTGGGCAATGAGATCTTCTTGCCCTAGCCTTACCTCATTTTTAATTTTACTACTCATTTACTGGATAGTCTGGGTATATAGAACACCAGAAAAACTCTGTGCCATACTGCCTAGGCACTAATTTCCTGTTAAGCCTTCTTTGGTGCAATCTGTCCTCTAGGAACTAAACTGACTTTTTATTAGTATGGCCCTTGCTAATATTGGGTCTCTGGAAGCTTTATTAGGTTCTGAGCCGCCTAAGACTTAATCTACCTGGGGCTTGTTTCCCTTTGTCTCTGGTTCTGACTTTAGATTTTTCTTTTGACTAAGAAGTTCCATAGGATTTTGACAAGCTTTTAAAGTAGCAGTGGACATAATGGAAGGGATTATAACTATTGCTACTTAGTTTTCCCCTTTTTTTCCTTTTCTGGTGAATATTTAGCATTTCTCTGAAGTTGTTTATAAGGGACTGGAGCTTCCAGAATTGCCCTGTAACTCTCCATAGCAAAATCCTACCTCTTTGACCACTATTTCTTTGTAGGTGTCATTTTTTGTTGTTGTTGCTGTAGTTGTTCCTTGAAGGTAGTCACTATCTTTCATTTTGTACTAAGCATAGTGCTTGATACATGGCAAATACATAGTAAATATTGTTTAAATTAATGTAATTATACTTCCAGCATAATTTATTATTGATATTTGAAATGAAGTATTAAGTGTCAATAAATAAGTGAATTAGAATAAATTTTTTAATAAATTCAAATTTTAATTTCATAAATATAAAAGGAGGAGTAGACAGCCTAGATGTTCTTTTCTATATCTAAAAATATATTGAAAGCGGGTTGTTCCGGTTATGTGGTGCTGAAAATAATACCAATTATAGGACCATTTGTTCAGTGTAATTCAGATATTTTCTAGTTAGACAATTCTCACTCTCTGCCTCTTCATCCTCACCTCCCACTCACTCATCAAGACCCTTGCAAAGTAGCTTAAGACCTCACCAGCATGAAGTAGAATGCCGAAGTCTAATAAAATGCTCTCCAGATTTTCTTCCTGCCTGATCTTAGTATAAATTAATGGATTTTCATCAATCTGCTGCCCCTTAAACATGGATTCTCTTCTCCTATATCTCTAGATTTTCTCTTGGAGCTTTTATAAACTCCAATGGTTTCAATTGTCATTTGCATCTGAACAAGTTGGGCATCCAGGTGGTATAGTGGAGAGAGTGCCAGACCTGGAGTCTGAAACATTTATATTCCTGAGTTCAAATCTGACCTCAGGCACTTACTATCTTTGTGACCATGAGCAAGTCACTCTTTTTTACCTCATTTTCCAAGTCGATAAAATGAAATAGAAATTGACTTGACAAACCACTCCAGTATCTTTGCCAAGAAAACCGTAAATTGAGTCATAAAGAGTCAGGAAACAATTAAAAACAACTATACAACAAAACATAGGCATGTAAACAATAAATGCATTCAATCAAAATCTCCATCTTATCAAATAGTTCAATTGACGACTTGCATCACATGCAGCTTTCCAAATTCTATTGAAGTTATCTTCTGCCAAATAACTTTGGTCAGTAACTTTGATGGAGTCAAAGATGGTATCTTTGACATTTCTCTGTTTCCAGCATTCAGACAGTCTTTTTCATTGTCAGTTGTACAACATTTATCACATTATCCTGTTCTATTTGCACTGCCGCTAAATAATTTCAGGCCCTTATCACTTCTTGCCTAACTTTTGTCCTTCCTTTCAGCCTCTAGAAAGCCATCTTCTATACCAAAATTGATATTCAAAAAGAAAAGTTATGATCACATCATTCCCCTGCTCCATTACCTTTCAGGGTTTCTCATTATTTTGGGGACACAATAGTAATTCTTTTATCTGTCAATTAAATACTTCTACAATGTAGTTCCAGTTTTCCTTTGCTCAGACTTTCCATGTTAATATCTTCTACAAACTAAATTAGAGGAAGCTATCTGTGCAAGTAGGTAGAGCCCTGGAGTCAAGAAGACCATCTTTGGTATGATGTTTGGTAAATCATATGAAAATTGAGACCATAAGAGCCCCTATTTCATAGATTTGTTTTGAAAATTAGAACAAGAAAATATTTTCAAACACTATATAAATGTTCACTATTATTATTATTTAATCCTAATTAAATTGGGCTATTAATTGCTCCTTAAATTTAGAGTTCTATATGCTATCACTATGCTTTCAGGGAACCCATTTTTTTTCTTTTTTAGTATTTTTTGATTTCTTTCAATCCCATATTATTCCTCTAAATCTTTTTCATTTCTAAGCCATTTCAACTACCTTCCTTATGTCTCCCACTCCCTTATATTCTGTAAAGTCTCAGGCTTCTTCTTTACAAGGAAAGCATTGCAACATTATATTAATTGAGTAAATGATCATGAATAAGATTTTTAAATCCCCTAAAAACTCAAAAAATATTGTCAAAGAAAACCAAAGCCTTTTTATTAAATCATTCATATCAGATATTTTTCTTCTTTGCCATAAAAGGAAATATTTAGAAATAAAAAATTCCACATACACCTAGAGAACTATTCTTTTACTTTAATAGTGAAAGGCATATTTCAAAGAAAATTAATATTATATAATTCAATGGCTTAGATAGCCCTGTGTTACAATCTCCATTTTTTAATGGACCATCTACAGTATATACCTAGAAAACTAATCTATAGAATGCAGTGAAATAAACTTTTGCTCACGCATATTTAGGTATATCTTTATTAAATTTCAGTGAGAGTTCAAAGGGAGAAACTGATATCTTCACTTGATAGAATATCTATCTATCATGTATCTGTATTTGTATATGCATACACATATAATGGCAAGCTATTGATGATGTACATATATGCTTGTATATTTATAATTATTTCACAAGTCTTAGATTTTGGTTCCTCATTTTCATGACTTGGTCCATTCTTTCTGCTTGGAAAATAAGCCTGAGAATTTAACATGTACAAAGAAAAGATAAAATGTTACCTCTAGAGCTCTCATCTGAGACAAACTCATACCAAATATTCTAACAAAAGACAAATGCACAATGAAGTAAAACATGGTAACAAATATGTAATGAGCTCAAGAAAGCATAAATCAATAATTGCACCCCCTCTCTGTAGAAGTGATGCTGCCCTAGATTCTACCAGGAGACAATTTTGCTGCAGTATTTTGTGAACAGAGCTATCCTTTGGGATCAGGCTGCAGAGGACATTTCAGTGGGAGGACGAGAGCAATAGGAAGAGCAATGTGATTCATGTTCAGCATCTCAAGTGGAGGATGGAGAGCAAGGACTGAATAATGAAACAAAAGGAAGATATTCAGCATGCCAGGAAGGTTACTGTTAGAGAGCTGTTAGAATTATTGAAAAAGGTTAGTCTATGAATAAACATGCTTCATCAAGGTCTCTTACACATGCAAAGAGAGATGCTAATGAATAATAAAAGAGTAATGGG